>NW_025110686.1:75976-170519 GCF_011392965.1 Frieseomelitta varia
TTTTCGAGCTTCTAAGAGTCAAACTTTCCTCTCATTTTTTAAGCCGTAGAATCTTCATAAAATTCACTTACATTACAATCTTATTTAATCTCCAAGAATCAGAAAAAGAGAAAGATCCAAAGAAGCGGAGAAAAATAGTTCAAAGAAAGACAAATGTTCAGAGAACAGTTTTGTACTGATTAGCGCTCATTGGACTCTCTAGTTAAAAAATTTTCGAGCTTCTAAGAGTCAAACTTTCCTCTCATTTTTTAAGCCGTAGAATCTTCATAAAATTCACTTACATTACAATCTCATTTAATCTCCAAGAATCAGAAAAAGAGAAAGATCCAAAGAAGCGGAGGAAAATAGTTCAAAGAAAGACAAATGTTTAGAGAGCAGTTTTGCACTGATTAACGTACTCGTAACGTTAGAGTGTCATTAGAGGGAACGATTAAAATCAACGGCAAAGCGTATTGGCCGGTGGACGCGGATTCTGTAAGGCTCTGGTTTCCGATTTACTCGATCGTCAGAAGGGGCCCGATGTTTGCCGTAAGAGAGCAGTGGCAAAGCGTACAATCGAATGGGACGGTCAGTCTGCGGTGAAATCGAAATTCGACTCCGGATCAGATTGGTCGGGGAACTTTGCTGGGGTTCGCTTTTACGTCGGGCGGGCTCGGCGAGGGGGTTGCGGTCGAACGGTCGGTTCATTTGCGAATCGAAATAGGCCAACAAAAGTGATACGGTAACAGAAACTGCGTTCGCCTCGTGCCACCGATACGCCGAGGAATTTTTGGCGGGATCTGATCGTTCGATTGATTGGCTAGATGGTGGGGCGACAAAAGTGGAAACTTTGTTTTGCTTCTTCCATCGATTGAAATCGTTGCATTGTTGCGACGAGTGCCGCACCATCGAGTTATATTTCATATTGCCGTCGCCGTTGATGCGTTAAACTGATCTGGATCGAGACGAGGATTCGTGAAGGGGATGAATTCAGGGATTATTTATAGTGAGTTATAGTATAATATCCCGTCATTTGATAGCGAGTTTTATTTAATAAGGTTTTGTTTGATTCAGTGAGTTTAATTCTTTGAAGTGGTCTTTCAATTTTGGTTTGTTGGTCGGGATTTCAGTTCGATAAATAGACATAAACTTTGAAAGTGTTGAAATGAGATACTAGTGGATTATAGAAATTTCGTATCGCTATATGATAGCTATTTAAATTAAAGAGTTCCTCAGCGATTTCAACAATTCTCATTTAAGGATTGATCTATTGAATCGTCCTATTTTTAATGGTCGATTATTGTGTAGCATTATCTATTGTGAATTTTTGTTAAATAAAATTGTTGAGTTTGGGTACACGGTTAGTTCAGTATTAAACGTAATAATGAAAGAAAAAATCTAGAATCAAGCAGAAGATGTGCCTTCGTTTCAACGTAGTAATAATATTAGTTTTGATGTTGCGACGAAGGACAGACAAAAGAAAATTCAAATTGAACAAGTTTTATTATGTGATCAGTTAGCAAAAATCCAATGAATTTTTTAAAATTGTAGATGGTGGGGAGTATTCGATTGCATTTTGTAAAATACATATCGGAGATAATATAAAAAGTTTTGTCTTCAGATTGTTAGCTTTTAGTTGCATTTGTTATGTGCATTTTGTTTCCTCGTGGAAATGAAGCTATTGTGAAGGATTCAGTCGAATGTCAGCCATGAAAGAAATATGGAAATTGATCCACGTATTTACAATTTAAATAACTTTTCACACCTTCTCTTATTTTTTTTTTTTTTTTTGTTATAAATCGAACAAGTGTCTATAAACCATATTTAAAATACAATGATTTAAAATTTAAACAATTGATTAATTTTGAAAAGAATTATTGCGAAATAGGAATAGAAATTAAAAGACATTGTGTTACACTTTTATTTTTGTTTGATATCAATATTTATCAAATAGTTAAGAATTGGGGATCGTGCAGAAAATCCCAAATAGTACAAACAATTTAAATAATCGACAGTCTGTTTTTGTTTACTGTTTTTTTTTTTTTTTTATTTCACGTTCCGAGCCAATTTACCTTTTAGTTCTGCCAAAAGAATTTAACGACACTTGACCCTCGAGTTAATGAAATTCCCGTTCCACTTGCTCAGTTAATCTCGGCGGAGCACGTTATTATCACGTCGCATTGAATTTTTAAAGTATCCGAACGGCGGGGAACGTTATTTCCCGGCCAATAAATTTCTCAAGTTGCCACTTGTAAGTTAATAAAAATAAAAATATTTTCTCCTTCTCTAATTAATTGCATTGGAAACTTCCCGCACGATAAACCTCTGCAAGACGATAAATTTCGCCGATGATCTCGCCGTGGAAAAATATAAAAATTGCCTGCGGACGGAGGGCCAAAGACTAACACGATTTTCTAAACAGTAAAATTCCATTTGCTTAAACAAAATGATGTCTGAGCAGCACACGTTTTATATTTATATTTCAACAAACGTTTCAGAGCGATTGGAATTTTGAAAGTTTTGAATAATACTATTGAAAAGCAGTCTCAGTAACGTAATAGTATTATATTGTATTTTTATATAATTCAGACATATTTGTTACGTTATATTATTATTATTATTTGTATTACAACAAAAATATATTGCAATGAATTATTCCCTCCCAAACTGTATAAATTATAACTATTTATATTCGAGAACTCCCGTTATGCAAACGACCGATAATACAAATACAAGTCGACGAGCTCGGTTAGATAAAATTCCACTGTATCCCCTTGGCCACCCCCATTCATCAGCCGATTTTTCTTTCGGCTCGCGATCGAAACGCGTATTTCGCAAACTTCCGGAAGCTCGCCAACGTCGTCGCGTCCCGGAATACGTAGTTGACACGAGGAAGTTGTGTTGGCCAAGCGATTTCGGGCGAGGACGAGGCGAAAGCGAAGGCGAAGGCGAAGTCCTTCCCCCCTCCCCCCATTTGCAGCGTAGCGGGCAAATTGAAAACCGGGAGGGAAAATCGATGATGCCGCGCGAACGAGCCGGCGGAGCGCGGCGATAAAGCCGCAAAAATACATTTGATTCGATCAGCGGTGATCGACGTTTTGGAATCGGTCGGCAGAGAAACGACGAAGCCGCAGACCAACGCCCGGGTTACACCGGTTTCGTGCATCGAAATCCGCAGAGTCGTTGTAACCTTCGAAACGCAATGCTAGCGGGGTGAGGGGGGAGAATATGCATCAGACAGCATGCTCGTTCGACGCCCATGTATCGAATTAATGATAGAGATTGCGCTTGTAGTTGCACTGGTCGTCGTGTTCAAGTAATTTCGACACCGAACATCAGCTCGATGTTGCTACATTACACTGTTTCAGTTTTGGACGGTAACGACCACGTGTTAACGTGGCGCGTTCCACGTTCCTCGAATAGCTTCACCGATGCCGTTCGAAAAGGTGAATTAATTTAATTACTCTCTTGACTTGGCACGATTCAACTGAACCGATGTTTAAATGTATACATATGAACGTTTAGGTTTCGTGTCGCGTGGGTATACGTATTTACGTATTTTTATAGACATTTTATGCGCGTAAACTTCTTACGTAAATATGACAATATGTATGTCTCAATGTAAATGTAAATTTTTATATCATGCATTCAAAGGGTGTTGACGTGTTTAAAAAACTAGTTGGGAATAATTTGATCGGAGTAAATTGAATGTAATTTAATTCGGACTGAAAATATTCGAACTCACAGTGATACTAAATTTCATTGCGCTGTTGTTTAACATTTAATTGTAGCGTCTATTAAATCTTTGAGTGCTGTCGCGTTGATTTATTTGGAAGGCGAATAAATTCAGTTGAGCTTAAAAATGCTTAACGAATGTGTTTTCTCGTGAGAATTTAGTAGAATTATTCTTTCGTTTAATTCTTTTATTTTCTAGTTAAAAATGTAAGTTTCCATCTTTCTCGTTGTTATTTGGTAGTTTAAATGTAAAAATGTTATATTCAACAATAGCTTAATTATACACAAAAATAATTGGGGAATGGAAACACTCTAGAGAATACTCAGTTAAAACCAAATAAGGCGCAATGTATCTTTTTTTTATTTTATAAACGTCATTGTAATTTTCTAATTGCAATATATTTCTGTTCAATAATTACAATATATATATATTTTTTTTAAAGTTCAGTACATTTCAATCGACAAATTGTCAATGACGATCGTTCCTAATTTTCCGCGTGATGGCAAAATAACATCGTGACACCAAGCTCGTAATTACGTAGAAGACCCAGAAGAGTGTCAAAGCTTAAATTTTCCATCGTTTCTGTTCCATTTATTCAATTAAATTATACTTTACCGCACGACGCGACGATTACACACAACGTGAATTTCTACGATTAAACGCAAACAGAGTTTGATTACATTAGCTTTATTGCATTTTAAAGCCGGTGGACGTTCTTTGTCACATTTTTTGGCAGGGAATTTTTTCGCAGAGCGCCGGCGAAATATCAATTTCAGCATCGATCCCGTTTGAAACGAATTAATGGAACTGTCCCTTCGACTTTCTTTTCTTCGAGCTATAATTAAATTAAAACACGCAAAATAAATAATGAACGAGGAGGGGGGGGGGGATGGTCGTTATCGATTTCATTACTTAAATGGAACACTTGCTGTTAGTTTCACTTTATTTTAGTGACGTTTATTTTTAATCGAATGAAATTTTATTTTAGTCTCTGCCTCTGTTGCAGAGTGTTATTTCTCATCACCAGGAGGAAGAATAACGATAGAAACGTGAGACGAACGGAATTTTTCAATAATTTACGCGGAATGATGAACTTCTTTTTTCAAATATTGAAAATATTTTATCAGTACTATACGTTTTTATTCTTATCCTTCTTGATGTCGAATGTTTCATTTACAAGAATTACTGATTAAATTTCGTTTGTTTGAAAATAACTTTTGTACGTTCTCTTCTACTGAAATGCAAAAGGAGCATTCACTTTTTGACAGATCGTTCTAATCAATCCTTTGAATGCTACCGAGAATTACGGAAAGGCGAAAAATTTTTTATATCGAGAGTGATGTACATTCATAACAAATTAAAAATGTATTCATCTCTAAACGTACACCTTTTGATACGATCATTTTAACAGGTAAACTAATTATTTCAAACGTCTTCTTAAATAAATTTCTTGATAAATTCCTCTTCTCAAAATTCCACCAAAAATAGGACCAAAAATATCCTGCCAATATAACAACATAACACATAAAGATTAGTTAAATTTGTAAATTGTTGTCACGATCATACTGTTTGAAAAAAATCTATATTTCTTTGCCATTTTGCATTGCGAGCGCAGTTTTCGAGCAGCTTTAAGAGCTCGGAAACTGCGCACACTCGTCGACGCTGGAACATTTCGTTTCGCAATTCGGGACGTTAGAAAAGCAAGCGCTCGTGCTAATTGCAGTTGCCGCGAGATTTATCGCGCGTTCGGATTTGATTACGGTGGTATGAATATTTACGCGGGAGGCAGCGACGCGGCGAACCGGCTGGCCAGATGGAGTCGTCGCATCGAGAGAACAACGTGGGATAAAGTTGCAGTTTCAATTAAGAGGTCAGTAAGTGGGAAAGTAAGATAAACGGATGAAATGGCGGAGGCGTTCGCGTTAAATTATCCTTTCTAATCCCCGGGAGAAAAAAGTCGCGACGAATCTACGAAATACGAGTCGCCGTTGCTCGCCGCCGGAGATAAAGTAATCGTTATTTGTCGGTGAGAAATAAAAATTTCTGTTGCCCAGCCGCCGGTTGGTCAGCGAAACAAACTACTGCTCTGGAGTTTCCTTGGTTCAATGAACTTCGCGTTGCTGAGGGCTGCCGTTAACAGTTTAGGAACAGCAATTTTCAGTTCTTGCGACCGAGGCTTGAAAATAAGTTTGATTCGCGGCAACTTTTCTCTCTCTCTCTCTCTCTCTCTCTCTCTCCTCGCTTTAACTTTCTTCCTTTGGCTATTAGAAGCCGAGCGTTTCGGTGACTTAAAGTTCAAGAATATAGAATTTGCGATATTGCAATCTTGGACAATGAAAATATATATTTGGAAAAAAAAAGAAAGAGAGAGGAAGAGTTTTTTATCGAGTTGTAGTAAGTGGTATCTTTCGAGTGAGTGGTGCTTGAAGTTTCAAGCAGATGTTCGAAATATCTCGTTTCTGAGTTTTGCCTTGAGGTATTCTTAGAAACTGTGTTCCTCCAGGAGAGTGTAGGAAAAATATATATCTTGTTGACTTGTGTCAAATCTCAGACATAGGGCAGATTTAGGAAGTAAATGACAACATAAAAAAAACGTTGGATAAATTAAATTTATTTATTTTGTACGTTGCTCTCATCTTCTTTAATCATAGTGTAATTGATGCTTATTATCGACTGCAGTTCCAGCGTCTGATAATTGTAGAAATTCGGACAAATTTTTTAACTCTTCACAGTCCAGTATTTAAACGTACTGAACAAATTTCATGATCAAAGATTGTTATTTTTTTATTATTAAGTAACAAATAATATATTAATATAATAATTAAATTAAATACTAATTAAACATTTGATTCTGTTCTATTTATTTTATTTTCCAACAATAACGAGCAATAGAATCGCGCTCCACATGAAAATTTTCTCACATTCACCCTAATAAGCTCTTCTAACATTTTATTCAAAGATAAAGGAAAATAGAGGCGATAGGTTAAACGCAGGAAGAATTCGCAATGATCCATGAAATTGGGCATCGTCGAATCGTTATAGAATACAAGACGAAGAATTTCCAAGCGTTTATTCCGCCGATTTCGCCAGCCACGATCTCTCGGTCGCCTGTTAACCCTTCAATTTCCCGGGAAGAAGAGCGGAGGAAACCGGAAAATGGCATCAATGTCCGTAAATCCAGGTCCTGTACAAAGTCGCTATTGTTCTTCTTGGAATTAAGCGTTCCTCTTGTTGCCGCTTGATACGGTCGTGCTTTCTCCACCAAACGGGGAGGACTGAAATTTTGTCGCGTCGGTCGTCTGGCTAGGTTCTCCCTGAAAAACCTAGAGAATGAAACGAGAGACAGGTGAATTTACAGGGTGGGAAGAAAAGTTTGTCCGTGGATTTGATGGAAATACGTGTAAAGAACCTGTCGCGAAATTGACCTTGACTTTGAATTACAAAGTCAAAAAGAAATTTTTTTCTTTTCATTCTATTCTATTCGTCACGAAGTGGTAATCTAGTTATTTTGTATGATGTCAACAATTTTTCTTCGCGTTTAACACTGCTGCGATTTTTGAATTGTTGAAAAGATGTTTGGCATAAAATCGAAGAATCAGTTGCGTAGTAATAAGAATTTTGTCATATTTCGTTTAAATCGAAGTTACTTCTTATTTTTTTAGATAATAAAGGCTGGAAGAATTCATCTGGGTTAATATTAACATTGATGTTGATTTCTCTCCCCTCAGAATGCGGGGTAAATTAATCTCTTACATTTATTATAAAAATAGACCTTGGTTAAGTTTTGTGGTAAAAGAACAACTTTGCAGAATCATCCTGCAAAATGTTACTCAAAATTCATTCTGTCGTGCGTGATTATTAATTAATCGATATTGATTTTTATCGTTTCCTTCGTGTCATCGTGTCATTTTCATTCTCTTACTTTTCCAGATGAATAATAACATTTTCACGTTACTATCATTTTACGTTTCCCCTTTAATTCTTTTTCGAATTCGATGAATTCGGCGTTTCCCTCAAGAACGGGAGACATTAAATTATTGACGGTCAATAAAATATTACAGGAAGTTCAATTCTGTGCGAAAATTTACGTTCCAGTTAATATTCCATTAATGGCATTGCCTTTGGAATTTGCGATTCAGATTTTTAATTGTCGAGTCAGTAAGAACAAAGTTATTTCATTTAATGCCGAGGGAGAATGTAAATGTTCCTGCGTGATTATCCAGGGTCTTGGAAATACCCTGTTGGATTTATCGGGAAGTTAAAAATTCCTCAACGCAGATCTAAGCCCTCGCGTAAATCCTTTTGTAGAACGAGTTCCCCGTTGAAACTTTAATTCGAAATCTCAGGAGGCGAGAACGAAGCATAGTTTAGCCTCGTTCGTTTAACAGGAAATGGATATCGTTGTCGAGTTTATGAAGTTTACTTTGTATAATGCTTTCGATCTGCACGTTGAACAGACTCGCGTCGAAATCTACTAAAAAAAAATTTCCTTCCACGTTGGAAAGCAGCTGTACAATTCACATTCCTCAATGCTGCGTTTAGTAGAAAATTCGAGTAACGATTATTTTAACAGTCGTCCTTGCGAAAGTGTTTACGAGAAAGTTTAGGCAAATATTTCTCTTTTCGACGTATTTATTCTTCAGATAAAAGTGTAATACTTTTTACTTACATTTTACCCTGAATTCTAGTAAGAAAGTTGATGAAGGAAAAATGTGTTCAGTGGTATAGGTCAGTTACAGGCCGGGCAACAGACGGAGCGAGTAATTGGATCGGATAGTACTTTGAAGTTTTAAATTGAATTTCAGCGAATAATTATCCTGCAATTGAAGAAATTAATTTGTGTCTGAGAGTCGCAGGTATTACGTATACCAATTATTTACGTGATTCATGAGCAATTTGACCCTCTAAAACGTCACGTAACTTCATTCTTAGCCGCAATGTGGCGAATGCATCTCGTCTCGTTGTATATTCTTTGTAACATATCGCGAGTGTCAACTTTTACTTCATATGTCGGAATAAATGTCACTGGAGAAGTAAATTTTTTAACAAAAACGAAGATGCACGAGCGTTTTTTGCTGAAATTCTGGAGAATTTTTTATTCACTGTGTTACTTTGTTTTTAGAGTGTTGACATTTGCTGATTTCATGTTACGATCTTTTTATGTTTGTGAGAAAGTGGAACGATTTTTCACCTAAATTCCACTTGTTCAACTACACTCGCAAGGTTATAAAACCGCGTAAATATCTGTATTGAAATCATGGCTCTGCTTAATCTCGCCTAAGCATTGTTAACATCGGCGTGTAATCGAATTAACGAACGACCAAGAGTCGCTATTGTCGTTCTTGTTCGGCCAAGAGAAAAAAAAAAAAAAAAAAAAGGAAAAAGAAAAAAGAAGAAGAAGGAGAAAAAAGGTGGAAAGTAAAAGATTGGAATGAAATAGAGAGAGATGGGATTCGCTTCGTAAATTGTTACAATCAGTTTCAGAGTCTAAATATTTAACGGACCGCGATAAATCAAATTCCATTTCGGCGTTTGTCGGTCAACTGGTTTTCTCCATTTGAGCCGAAACGAAAAATCGCCACCGACAGAGCAACATTAATTGGCCGGGAATTCGCCGAGCTGCCGCCTCCTGATACTTAAGCGACCGAGAGGGAACCCAGGCAAATAGACTCGTATATACACCGTGGTCCTAAATTTATGGCGCGATAAAGGACGAGCAAATTCGATGGTTTAGTCTTACGATGGAACTTAGCACGGCTGAGAGAAGATCGTCCTACGTACGAAGATAGAAAATACTTTTGTCCCTAGGATTCTCGAACTCTGAAATCCTAAAACGTTCAAATTCTAAATTACCGAAATTCCTAAAGTGTTTTAAAATTCTTCGAAATTTAGAAAACCTCGTCCAAAAAAAAAGGGAATCGATTTTATCGAAAAGCGTCTCAAACGCATGTACGCCAGGCTAATTTATTCCTGTCCTATGACTATTTCCAACTTGTTTCACTCTCTGCTCCATTTTATCAATGATAACTGATAACAAGTTACTTAGTTAGAATTTAATTTTTCTTTTCTTTCTTATGAACGCCAAACTTGCGACGTATTCAGGACTTTTCTGTTCTGTTCCAGACCGTGGGCGATGTTTTTCTGACCTGAATTGCGAATTCAGGATCACGGTGTATGTAGGGAGACGCGATTGGAACGAGAAAATCGAGGATGGAAGCGAGGCACTGACGGTGACAGTTGGAGAATGAAAAAAAAGACGTTGCTCTCGCTTCTTCCAGTGGTGTTCGTGAGGCTCGAACTGGCTCAAGTGCCACGTACGTTCATCCCGATTCGCCCAGAGCATCTCGATCACGAGATGGGCGGATATCAATTGACAAGCGTTTTAAGGAAATCGCTGTAGGCGTTTCGTTTCAATTAAATTATCTTCTATCTGGCATTAGAGATAGAGATTGCGTTCGATTCGCCGACTTTCAATCATCTCCATCTAATCGATAACGTCTCTTTCTTTCTCTCGCTGGATTCTTATTTTGCTTCCTTGCTTTAGAATTTTGGCATTGTTGCCATTTTTTTGTTGTAACTTCTTCCATATTTTCTTCCGTGGTATTTAGGATAATTGATATTTCGTAAATGTAGTTTTTGTAATTTTGTCTCTTTTCTTTCTTGATTGATTGACATCATCTTGGTATCATATTTATTTCATTTGTTTCGTTAATGGTATTTCCACTTGTTTCTTCCGCAGATATTGTTATTTTAGCGAGCCATTTACATTGCTTTCGTTGGCTCATGCACGACTATTACTATGATGTTTGGTTTATTCTACGATATGGCTCGAGCTTTCGTTATCCTCTTGCAACAATAATGTTATTATCATTATACATTTTTTCACTTTTCGCTGTTTTTCCGCATTATTTCTGAAAATATCAAGTTTATTTAATACCATTTTCTATTTTTCTATCCTAAAACAATTATGGATACTATAGTTCATGTAAGTGAATGATTTACTGAATTTCGTATTTCAAATGAAGATTATTTATTATTACGATGGCAGAACGGTCTTTTCGACAAATTGAGGTCTTTTCATTGCATCAATGGTCGTAAAAAATTTGTGCGACTCGCCGAAATAAATACGTAACTTTATGAGAAGGTTGGGTTATAAATGGAGTAACAGTTTCATCAAACGGAAACGACTTCGTCTTCAGATGATTTGTATTTAACGTTTCAATCATAGAAATAGTTTCAACCATAAAAATAATCCAAAATTTCTCAAAGTTAGCAGAAAAGTTGCAATTTACTTAATGGCAGTACAGAATTTTTTGTGTTACAGATAAAATTTCTGTAATACCTTTTGATTTTCGGATAGTAGAACCTTTCTGGCATTTCATTCATTCGGATTGAGATAATCCAGGTCGAAAATATTGTCGGAACATAGTTTAGTACAACTAAATTTTTCTCGATGGTACAAACGGATGTTCGAGTGATTTTTCAGTTTATATAAAATTTATGTTCGTCATCTATAAACGAAGTGTTGAGCTATTAGTGAATTAAATATAAACTCACGTTTGCTCGATCGATAATATCCTCCAATAAAATTTTATATCTCCTGTTTTAGATCTTTTTACAGTTATGAAGAACATAATACACGTATGTGCAATAGTCGTAAAACTCGTCTGCTACTTTAGATATTTTGATTGGTTAATAAATTATTCTTAGATCAGAGTGATCAGTTTTTACAGTGTGCTTCACTGCATCAGATATTTTCCTTCCTTTTACGATTTCAATAAATGCAGATCAGTAACTGTAACTTACGACTAAAGCAGCAAAGTTTTTATACTTACTTCTGCTCAAAAGTGTGGCACATTCTTTAGAAGAACGCAGTTCTTCGTACATTTTTGTTCTTCCGTACATTTCTCCCCTCTAAAATAAATGTTGCGATTACGATCTGTATACGTAATTACGATTTTGATCTGTATACGTAATTAATATTTGCCATAAATTAGGCTGCGCAAACAATACATTATGAGTAAAATATTCATTTATTCAAAGAAGTGATTGTTCTAACGTATTCTAATTCTAAATTTCCGGGATTGTGTATTTCCCTCATTTCCATTATGCAAATACCTTATTTTTCCAATGCAGTGTGATCTCCGTCATTTCTCCTCGAATATTTCGTTCCTTAATTCCAAGATTAAACCGTACTCTGTATATGCTTTATAACTTTCATCTCTTTTTCATGCACAGCATTCCCCTTGCTTCAAAGTTCTCTTATTTGTTTCTTTATTTCTCCCCTTCGTTCTCCCCCTACGGAGGAGATAAATTCCATTCCTAGCCCGGGTGTCCATCCCTTTGCTTTACACTTTTAAATCTCTTTCAGGTCCATTCGTTTCTTCCTTTCCCTTCAATTTCTATTGCTTCCTTTCCCGGCCGCTTTCATCTGACAATTTATCTTCCATTCGGGTCCCCATCGACCCGCGGCTCCCCTCCTCATGCTACTGTCCCTTCTCATTCACGTTTTCCCGGCGTCGCGCCATTTCCACCGGCGTAGCTACTTCGTCGTTCGATTTATTTTCTCTCTCTCTCTCTCTGATTTTTCTTTTTCTGTCTCTCTTAATGTCCGAACGTTCCTTCCCGATTTCTCGTTTTGCACCTCCATCGATTTCAAACCACGAAAACGTTCGTTATTGTCATCGAGGAGAGACTTCAAACCAAAGAGAAACACTCGCGTTAGAGAAGAGTTCTTTTTTGTCGAAACGAAAAACGGATCGAGGAGATTCGAAGTGTTTTCCTGTTCCAACGAAGTCACAAGACGGTGTACACATTACACCGGTCGTGTGAATGAATTTGTTCTTGTTTGATCGGATCGGTATTAATGAGGAAGTTGGAAAAGATGTTTACATATTTAGTTATTAATAGAACTTCTTTGTACAGCAATGAGTATTGGTGATGAAGTAACTTATTAGATTCAGAGACGCAAATTTTAACTTACAGAAACCGAGATAATTCATAGATCAAAAAAAGATCTTCTGAAGGTTTAAAGATTTTCTAATAGAGTCTTAAACATCTTCTAATTCTCCAAACGAATTAATGGTTAAACCAATGAGTTTACCTAGAGTACACTAGAATAGATCAGGTACCAGCAATGAATTAACAAATTAGAATAAGCTAAGTTCTCTTTACTTGCAGCAAATTATTTCAAATAAACACCAAAAATACAAAAACGTTGCTAATAACTGATAACTCGTAATTTTTAATCTTAATCCTAAACTTTTCAAGAAAATCGAACAACTGAAAATTTACAGCGCCGTATATAAAACTCCGATTAAAATATTTTTTAATATCGAGATAAAAATTTTCCTAAAATTACCAGATAAAAATTTTCCTAAAATTACCACGAATGCTTTAGTACTCTTAAATACCTAGAACAACCTGCAATAAAAGACTATGAACCTGAAATAGTTAAAAACATAAAAAAATAAAAAGAAAAGTTTATCCGTGGCTGTCATAGATGAATTTTACACCTTGTCTTGAAAAAAATTTCTCAATCATTTAACAATGCGAATGCGTGCGTTCTAACAGTGACTTTATAGTTTTGGACGCGTGGATGTAATGTTTATATTTCGAATAATGTTAACAGTCAGTTTTATTATTTGATTATTTAGACTCACACTGATGCCAGAGCCATGATAAATCAAATGTTAAACCTAAAATCAGAAACCAAAACTATAAAGTCGTTGTTAGAACGCACGCGTCCGCAGTGTCTTTTCTCAAGAGAACTATTAGGTTGTCGCCTATGGTTCCTTTAAAAAGTTTTATCTTCGTGATGAGTAGAATACAATATACGAAAAAAAATTTTTTAACTTTGAAATTCAAGGTCAAAATTACTTACATACGTATTTTCATCAAATCGAAGCTGTCGAAATTCAGCCACGGACAAATTTTTTCCCCACCCTGTATATCGAGAGAAGGTACATAAAAAAAAAGAAATTTGTTGACTTTGAAATTCAAGGTCAAAATTACTTACATACGTATTTTCAACAAATCGAAGCTGTAAAAATTCAGCCACGGACAAATTTTTTTTTCCCATCCTGTATATCGGGGAGAAGGTACGTGAAAAAAGAGAAATTTGTTGACTTTGAAATTCAAGGTCAAAGTTACTTACATACGTATTTTCATCAAATCGAAGCTGTAAAAATTCAGCCACGGACAAATTTTTTTTCCCACCCTGTATATCGGGAGAAGGTCCATAAAAAAAAGAAATTTGTTGACTTTGAAATTCAAGGTCAAAGTTACTTACATACGTATTTTTATCAAATCGAAGCTGTGGAAATTCAGTCACGGACAAATTTTTTTTTCCACCCTGTATATCGGGAGAAGGTACATAAAAAAAGAGAAATTTGTTGACTTTGAAATTCAAGGTCAAAGTTACTTACATACGTATTTTCATCAAATCGAAGCTGTAGAAATTCAGCCACGGACAGATTTGTTTTTCCCACCCTGTACATCGGGAGATCGCGCGTGAAAGGAAACTGTATGATGTTTTCCGATCGCGGAACGGTCCGCTTGACGCGTGCCGAGCGAAATCTCGTTGGTTGCGTACGGCTGGCACGGAAGATTGCTCGGCAAAGGGGAACAAGAGGTGGGTTGGAAAATGATTGGTACCTTTGTGCCGGGAATTTCAGTGATTTCAACGGAGACGTTGCGGTTAATGGAGCTGCTCGACGATTCGCGCCGCGGCGTCGCTCGAGTGGGAAGAAGTGCGTACGAGTGTGTATATGTGTGTGTGTGTGTGTGTGTGTGTGTGTGTGGATCAGAGTAAATTGCACGTGAAATATTTCTGCAAACGGTTGAACAGACAGAGGGAGAAAGGGATCGTTGCTGCGTGAAATGGGATTTCGCGTTAAGTGGATGGTTGCGGGGAGGAAGACGTGAAAAAAGAAGTTGCGTCGTATGACCCGTGTCGCGATTTTATCGGAAATGGCGAGATGAAAGATTCAACTTTGGCGTATGGTCAAAGCGAATGTGAGACTGCGCGCAAGTCTCGCGTGCTGATACGAAATATTAGCACGTGTAGCATGGGGGATGATTGCTGTCGGAGCTTCCGTTGAATCCGAAGGCTCCAAAGTTTCTGCATTACAATGGCGATTAGTTGTTGGTTATCTTGTTAATATAATCTGCGCAATTACCTTCGAAATTGGTGGTGATTAAAGAAAGATTTATTTGAATGTTTATTTAATGTAGTTACAAAGGAAAACACGATGATTGTTCTAGCTCGATCGTGTTTATATTTTAATATTCTTATCGTTGACGAAGTGTTTGTTGTACTTTGATAAATCGACCAACGTAGATTTCACGCAAATGAATTATTTCCGATAAAAGAAATTCTAAAAAATATAGACGAACATAGGTTATGATTTTATTTTATGAAATGTATAAACAACAATTGAAAGATGTAATTCAATATTTAAATAAACATCAATTTATATTTATCACGTTGTATATGCACTAGAATTTATATTTCAAACTTGTAATTTTTTTTTACGAATTCAATCATTTACTTTTTCGTCTATTCAGTCTCCATTCGCTTTCCATTTGTTTGTTCAGTTTTCGCAAACGCAAGAAACAAAATGTAGAACGATTTACTTTAACGACTTACTTCACAAAATGTGAAACGATTTACTTTGCAAAAGTTTGATTGGATTTTTTTTCATTTTACTTTGGCACTGAAGATTGGCGATTAATCCGTAAACAGAGGCGCAGCGAATTAGGCGTTAAGGCAAATGAAATAATTGCGAGAGCAGCGCGTATTAAATCGGAGTTATTTGCATGAGAACGGTTAATACTGCGCGAAGCTTCTGAATGTAGCGAACTGTGCTGTTTTGGAAGAGATACCATTGTCGGTACATCATCAGGCCTTTGATAACGTATCAACGCGTGTCATCGCGTATCTAATGCAGCTACGATGCCGGTGAGACATCAGAATACTCTTACAAAGGGACAGGTTATGTCATCAATGGCCTGATACCGCGTCCGCGCGTCACTACGATGATATTAGCAATACGAGTTAAAAGACAGATTCTAGTTTTTGGATGATGTGAATATCGCGTTACAGGCGCAAAGAACATAAATTCGTGAAAACTGTACTGCGAGAATTGTGAAAATATTATTAGAATAAGATATTTATGAATATAGATTTATTTCTGTTGATATTTTAAATTTGATTTCATGGTCTTTTATTTTACTTTGTATTATATTATTTTACGTTTCTAGATGAAAATTATATTAATTATATTAATATTATGGCTCTAGAATCATAAATATTAATTCGTGGCTAATAATTTCGAGGAAGTTTTTAATTCATTGCTTAAATAATTCATTCGTTGTTTTCAGTTATTTTAGATAATTTTATTTGAGGGAAGATCAACTAAAAATAATTCTTACATACAAGAACGGCAATGCTCCTAGAATAGAGAAATAAATTCAGAAGTTTTAAAAATTCAAGAATGAAATACAATAACAGACAGAAGGAGATGAGTGGTAGGAAAATGTACCACATTTTGAAAGAGCAGAATTATATTTAACAAGAACGGTGAATAAACATACTTCGAAATAAATTACTGTTAAAGAAATCTGATAAAGAATGTACTTCCAAAACATTCATTTTGCATTCCCAGTTTTCCATCATTCGTCGACGTAAATTTAAAATTGTAATTCAACTCTCGTTGCAAGATACTTAAATGCTTTAAAACTATCCCAAAGCTCTCGACGAAGCGGCGTAATTTCATTCTGTAAAATTACAATCTTAACTTGCAACGTATCGCCTCTTTATACACACACACATACATACACACGCACGCACGCACGTACGCACGCACACACACACACCTGCATTAATAATAACAAAAAAAGAAAAAAGAGGAAAAAAAAGAAAAAGAACGGAGGAATTTCCGCTATTTTTCAATTAGAAAGCTTTTAATCGTCGGAACTCGTAAGCCGAGGTCGACTCGAGGCACCGGTTAATGGAGCCGGCCGGCTTCCAGCTTGGAAGGATCGATGGATCCCGTAACGGCCGTAGCCGAACGAGCGTTGTAATTTAATTAGTAACAGGAAGCTACGACAACGGATTAATCGCGAAATTAGTGAGTTGGTAAATCGAACGACCGTGCGCCGTTGTTGATTTTATCGGTTGGGCCCGGGCTGTTCGCGGAAAAAAACGGGCGTGTAATGGACTTTAAAATGCTGGGTTTCGCTGGGATTCCCTGCTTCGACGAATCGGCGTGTGTTTATTTTTTGCCGGCGGAAAAATCCGTGACCGCAGGATGTGGACGCGGCTGAAAAGAGGGATAATTGAAACGGTCAGCTTGAACTTTCGTTCGAGGGAATAGAAATGACACGCGGCGCGCGGACTTTGAGCCGGTATTGAAGGAAAAATCGAGATTTTTGCCGGTTTGCGACCGATAAGCTTGAAGGAACGCTCTCCGTCAAAGTTGCGGTTTGGTAAATAATCGAGATAGAAATTTGTCCCGTGATGAATTTCACTTGCAATGATCGAGCTTAATTTGTTGCTTACGACGGTCTTTGCACGATATTTGGTCGATGAACTAATTTCGGCGGAACGTTCCGGTTTGTTATCGAGTCGAGTTTGCTATTGTTGAAAGGCTGCATTTAATTGGAAAACACCGGAGCGAACGAAACGAGAGATTGTAATAAATTCGCGTGTAAAATTTGTAAGGACTTCAAAATACGGACGAATGTATTGTTCTGCGTGGAAATTAAATTAGCGTGGTACATTGTTTGCGGGTTTTTATTTTCGGTTGGCAATCGTTGTAGGCAGAGCCTGAAAAATTTTGATAGTTATTCCTTGTAACGAAATTGATTATTGCAAAACTGAGATTGCTACGTTTTACCTTTAACAAAACCGTCCGTTTTATTGACAGTATAACTTTTCCAATGTTTCCTTTCGCCAAGAAGACATTGTGTATTAAAACAAATTATTATAAATGCCTAATCATTTTTTATGAAATACTCCGAAATAAATGATTATGTCTCAAACGGCAAGTGTCGTGTTTAGTTCGAATAATTAGGATTCTGTGATATTTGGCGATGAGAAAGAAAATAGACAAGTACGATGAAACAACGTTGTGAATCTTTAAGAAAAAGTTCGTTTTGCTTTTGTGTTCACTTACAAGAGCTAGTTAGAAATTTGGGAAAATTTTTCCTCGTGTTTGCCTATCTTCACGAGTACGATGCAACGCGTGAGACAATTTTCTTGGTAAAACGTCTTTCTCGAAATTGTCCCCGTCTACGAAGACGAAGATTCTCTCTTGTCTACGAAGATTTATATACGAAACTCGGTTACATAACCGTTTTCGCATACGATTACAACTTGTGCAAACATAGCAGTAAAATTGAATATCACATGCATTGAATTCTTTACGAACACTACAAGCCAGTTGATTTGTGTGTTGCTTTATCTCTTTTCTAAGAATATCTTATCCTCAGAAATTCGTAAGTGAGATTTGTATTTTTTTTTTAGAGAGAACATTTTTTTAGGAATTCTAATCGATATTTAAAAATTTTATTTAGTAGTTCGATGCATTTCTTGCATTTTGCTCGAAATAATTTTCTTTGATTAAAGTATGGCGAAGATACTGAAAATCACAGTAGAACAAGTCAATAATAGTGGGATCATGTCGTGTGAAATAGTAATAATTTTAGACAGTCTTCACTGCAAGTGTATTTTTTATTTAATGGCCCAACTTTGTCGGGTTTTATTCGAAATGGCTATTATTTACTGAAAGTCAGTAGTGCAAGTCAATGATAGTAGGACCGTGATGATACCATTCTATAAAATCTAAACAATTTTTTAGAGAATTCAAAGAAAACGTATTCTTTAATTAAAAGCTTCATCAAAGCTTAAATTCTTTTACAATTTACTCAATCTTTGCATTATTTTGAAGCTTAGTTAGCCGAGGAATTGACAATCAGTAGAATAGAGCCAATAATAGTAAACCATATTAATACACGTTACACATTATTAATGATAATTTTTATTACTAAATATTTATAAATAATACTATATTTAAAGTATAAAATATCACTATCAAAATTGCTATGCAAATGTCTTTCAGTCAAAAGATCTCGTTTACAATTCCACCCGTCCATTCGTATCAATTGCATTTACACACTATCTGAAAGATCCTACCGATTATTTGGCAAAATTCACCGTATCGAGTATTCGGTATCACAGCATCGAATTAACGTATAAGATCAAATATCCGTTCATGGAAAACAATTACGCAGCTCCCCGTGTTCTGATTGTTACGATCATGGCTCGAATAACTAGTTTAACGAGCATTAATTTGTCATTATCTCGGTGTAATTCTATCACTTTATATCGAGTATTAATCCGCCACCGTAACGTTAATTTGTCACGAAATGCGCACTCTAAATCTGTGCCGGTGATCATTTGGCAAAATCAACAAATTCAGCGTGGGGAATTATCGTTAATTGGAATATTAAATCGATATCCTGTCGAAATATCGTTCATCTTTCCAGTCACGGAATGAAAGAAACGATTGATTTAATCCTCTCCAGTATTTTCACAATCTCTTCTCATACGAATCGCTAGTCTCGTAAAAATTAGCATGTAAAATTAAACAATTGAATTCCTCGTCGTTAATATTTAGTATCAATTGCTACGATATTGTCAGTATTTTGTCAGTCTGTACGATCATTTTCTTTGTCAAAAGAGAGTTGTATATAATAACTATATTTTTTAATCTTCAATGTTAATATTTAATATTAAATTTTTATATTTAATATTAAATATTTTAAATTAAATTTAAAATTTTAAAATTTTAAATTAAATTATTTAATATTAAAATTTTTATATTTAATATTAAATATTTTAATATTTAATATTAAATTTTGTAAAGTTTTATATTCGATATTGGATTTTTATGAATTTATAGCAAACTTTAAAGTGTAAAGATTCCACAAAAATAATTACAATCAATGAAAATTCTGACTTAGGCATATTTGACGAAGTTTACGTTGATTTTCATGAAAATGGAAATACGATTTTATTATGTATGCCTAGTTTAATATATTTTTAAAAAATATATATATATATATATATATATATATATATATATATATATATATATAATTTTGATTTCAAGGAAATGTAATGGCTCTGATGAAAAAAATTTCTACTTTTCCTTATAATTAGCACAGTTGGGAGTGATGAAACATATTGTGTTTTATAATGCTTCCTATTAAATTCACTATACAAAACAACTTTTTACCAACGTCCTATTTTTTTTTTAATTATGTATTATAAAATTTTTTATTTCAATTATATATATTTAATTATTTTTAATTAAAAATTACATGATTATGTATATTTTTAATTAATTTAATTTATTTTTAATTATACATATATATTTTATTTATTTTTAATTATATATATTTTAATTATATATTATATTTGGAAATATGAATTTCCATAAAAATCCGCTGTCTGTTCATTACAATTACATTCACAAATCTATGACAATATTTATTGCAGTGTTAAAAGTAAATTCAAGGAAAATTGGGGCTCGCATCTTCCGACTTTTATGTTTTGGACCGCAAATGGCGGAACAATGGCCGAACGGGCGCGTTGCGAGCGGCAAGAAATATCGCGATCCATTGTATCCGGGGCCCGTTAATGCCTTTTCACGTATCGCGCGACTCGGCATGCAACGCGCGGCATTAAATTGTGGCACGCTATTCGTTATCGCAATTAGCGGGCGTTATTATTACAAACGTCGCGTAATTTCGATCGCGCGCGCGAAGCGCGTGGAAGCACATGGCGCTGGCGAATTATAACGCTGCACGCGTCTAATCACAGGAATACCTTCGGCGCGAACAATGTGTCGAATTGCGTACTCTGACGCGACCGCCAGAGGAGCAGCAAGTTAATAGCCCCGCCGTGAATCGGAATCCATTGAGGATCGATTAATAGTAGTTGCAGCCACTGATCGTTTGGTAGTTTTGATAATTGAGAAATCAGTTTTCTCATTTGAAAAATGTGGCTTTGTGGTTTGAAAAATTATCTCTTTGTGGTAAAACTCTCTTTTTGCCAACGGGGAGAGGAAAAATATATATTTTTAATTCTCACAGGAGGATAGTTATATAAATATAATATAATTTCTTTTTCTTTTTTTGGAAATTTTATAGATTTAAAATTTATGACGTGTTTTTTTGAGATTGAAATTTTTGGATATTTTACATTTTAATCGTCGGTGGTTCTAGTGTTAGATTTGAAATTTATCTACCATATTTGATAATTAGTAGGTTAACGTTACAGTGTTAAAAAATTAACAGTGATTTAGAGAGTTATGTCCAGAATTTCTTATATTTTTGCAAGGACGAATAGTATATATTTTTAATTTTTATATAGGAAATAAATTAGTATTGCGTTAAGGCAGAAGTTTATAGCGTCTGCTATATTTGACAATTCCTCTGATTGTGAGTTTCTCTTAAGCTACAATTAAAGAATTAACAGAAATTAAGGAAATGATCGCGTTGTCGAAATAATACATAAATAATAAATTTGCAAATTTCCACAGAAATTTCATTTATATTTACAACAGAATTTTGATGAAATGTTTGAAGAATAGATATAGATGAAACATCAATTTTTTTTCTCTCGGTATATATTTTTCTATATATTTCTAATTTTAATTTATGACAATTAAACGATATATACGTTATTCTTTCCCGATGAAATTCACGAAACGCGATCGTAGAAAATAAACTGAAACGAAAAAGCGAAAATGAAGAATAAATCATATTTTAAAACCTTTGTTCAAAGAAGAATTCAATTGTCTAAATTGAACCTTGAATGAAAAATTATAGGGACCGGGCATAGAGGTCGAATCGTTGAACTCTTATTATATGAATTTCAGTTTTATGAACTATTTGTTCCCAGATAAATTCAGATAAATGGACTTCTATTTTAATTTGGTACGAACGCAAAAATGTTGGAATTTAATATCCCGAAGATAAAGAAAGGGAGAGACAGAGAAAGAAAAAGATAAAAAATTATTGGTTTCTTGTTTGCTAGCCAGGCATCGTATTTTTCTTCGTTATTAAGTCATTTACGAGTCAGAGTATTGAACCAACTCGATGTAAATGTCGCAAAGTCTTTGCGAGAACGGAAACGCGTAAGCTGTGATTAAATTTTTGTTGATCAACGCGGCGCAGCAGTTTCACCGTGAATTTGTAATTGATGGCAAATTAAAATCACAAAACGCGAATGCGAATTTGCAAAAAAATTGATAATTCGCAATGGTCGAGGGTTTATTTGTTAATTCATTATGAAAGAGATGTCGATTTTAACATCGATAATATCCAACGATTTTAATTTGTAAACGAAAGAATCGTATTTATTGAGTTCGATTTTATACTGTTTTATTATATCTGACGAACGATTGCGTGAATTATTTATGACGGTGAAGTTTTGATGGAGGGTACAAAATAGAACAGCAGAATTATATATTTTTCCCTCCAATACAAATCTCATTCTTGCACAAAATAACAATATTATGCAGAAATAATAAAAAAAAATAGCACCGAAACTTGAATAATAAATTCAAATTCATTTTGCTGAAAGCAACACGACAAGTTTGCATGAATATTAACGTCGTTAGAAGTGGCGTCAGAGAGCTTGACAAATTCTCTCTATCTCTCTCTTTCTCTCTCTCTCTCTCTCTCTCTCTCTCTCTCTCGTGTTGTTGGTAATTTTCGTGGCTTTCTTGCTCGTCTTTTCGATGCTCAAAGGTTTAAGAAAGTGTGCCTCGACGAGGGAATGAATAAACATCTATGCGAAATGACGAGAAGTGTTGACAGCGGAGTAACGAAAACAGAATTTTAGATCGTGTCGATTTAAGTGGACATAAAGGTGTGTACACGTGTAGCACGTTTCGTGCAGCGTGACGATAAATTTATGGAGCTATGCTCGTAAAATCCTGGCATCCCCGTAGTTGCCGATGTTTTACCGAATGGGGTAACATCGGTAATGGTCACGAATCATGGCAGCTTTGCAGCAATTATTAACTTATCAAACCGGCGAACGTCGACATAAATTTTCTGTTTGAATGCACGTTAATGATGTTACGTATCGTGCACGTACACTTGTAATTAGGAATAACGATAATTTCACGATAAATCTATGAGATTGCGCGATATTATTACATATGTTAGACTACGTGTTATTATACATAGCGGGTTATTGTATTTGGCGCTAGCGCTAGAAATTATTAAATACCTGCGTTAAATTATATTAAGCTTTTATGTTTGGTTGTCGACTATTTTTTAATTATTCGTCGATGTAATCCAAGATGGGTTCAACAAAATTTTTTAAGTTCGCCCAAGAGAAAAGAAAGACAGAAGTTTCGTTACTGCGAGACAGTATGCTGTAAAATTTAAAATTACGTAGAACGCAGAACTGTAAAATTGAAACACCAGTCACGGAGATAAGGGAATTCTTCTTCTGTTCTCTACGATTTAAAACATTGTAAAGAACCAATTACGTGCATGAAGTGCACGTCGAGTTAAATTTGTATATGTGACGAATAATTCTTAAACAGCAGCACGTCGTTTGAGTGAAATTCAGTGACATTACCAGAAATTGCCCTCTCAAAACTCTAGTCTTTCTAGGTTTCCTTTTAACGTTCCTAAATGATACGTACACCAACACACGAAAGTATTTATACACTTGCCAGACTTTAATCTTTTACGTCCACGTAAAAATTTCACAATGACAACATTCATGATGTTATTGAAAATTAATACACAGCACAGGAATAACGATCTTAATCGAATAATGAGACTTGTCAATGGATAATTGACTGTTTAAATATTTCTGTGATCGCTACAGAATGTATGTACTAAATATCTCCTATGTACACACATGTTCATACGTCATGAATATAAATGTAGTAAAAAATTATTATTATACATATTTGAACAAATATCAAGTCTTATCAATGGATAATTGACTAATAATTGACCGATCACTACAGGTTATGATATATATAATTTATTATTATAATATAATATATAATAATAAATATTTTTATATTTCCAGATTCGTTTCAAATTCATGATCAACATGATCATAACGGTGTCAATAAAATTTCAAAATTTTCACAGTATCGCATATCGGCATAATCAAAAATTTTTGTAGCTAACAAGGTATTGTACGTATCTGCCAGCGACAGGAGAAATTAGAAAAGAGAAAAAGAGAAAGGGAAATAGATTACGCTGAAGGAACGAATGTAAATCATCGTTCTACAAGTGTAGAGACGTCGAGAAAGAATGGAATTTCTTTTTGACGTAACAATAGAAGGTTGCCTGTACCAATTATAAAGTTTTCTCGTTTCGGATCCGCGCTGGACGGGCATAACGAGAGTAATGAGATTTTCATTCAGCCGATATCGGTGATCTGCGAGTTCAACGAAGAAAGGTAAACCCCACGCAGGGAGTTTCCTTCATCTCTTGGTTATCATTCGTTCGTATTCTTTCAATCCCCGGCGACCGCGATCGCGATTCTTCGGAACACACCGAGCTATATCCCGAAGTATACCGAACACATCGCCAAATTATATCGTCAGCGTTCCAATTAAACTTCGCGCTTCGATTCACTTTGGAGTTTTCGAAGAGCTGCGCGCACGCGCGATCCCTTGCCAACGATCGAACGGGTCCGTTTGTTACGTTTTTTATTTACCGACGTTTCTGTCGGAGCGATAAAAGGGACTTCCCTCTCTGAAATCTCGTCGTTATTCCTGCTCTCCCTCGTTAACTGCGATAAACGAGTAAACGAGATAGAGACTTTGTTTCCATTTTGGCCTTCGTTTGAAAAAAATAATTTCTCCCAGGAGGAGACGAGCCGAAATCAGAAATAAATAATTTAATCTTTTGTAAATAAGATTAATTCGCATTGATTTATATTTCTTTTTTTTTTTTTTGAAGAAGAAGAAGAAGGTAACTTTTCCATTTTAATCGTTCGAACTTTTTTCTGAAATTGTACAATTTCTCCTTTCTTTTTCTAAATTTTTCGACTTTTTTCTCTCGTAATTCAAATACTTTGCTATTGTTTATTTAAGATTGTTTTTTTTTTAAACCGAAGATCTCGTTTTGCTTTCGCGGAATATTCAAGGGAATATTCAGAATTGCAGAAAATGCATAAAGTATGCAGGAATTAAGCACAGTTAACGCCCGAAACGAATCTTAACGTAATTTTGTGTATTACAGTTGAACTCGCGGTAATTTGAATTCGCATAAAACATTCGCAGTTTATTCACAGTTGCGCACGAGTGTATGTATGTTTCTTTCGTTCGTAATAATCGTCAATGTACATAACTGTCGTTCCTCGAACACTTGTAATCCATAACGTAGAAACAGTTTGACAACCATAGTAAATACGACTCGCAATGCAGCGAGTTACTCTGTACAGACGTAGATATTTCCTCGGTACAGGCTGACCCGTTTATAAATTTGAACTTAATAGATCGCGAAACAATGATCGCTACTTATTTATTATATTCCGTGTATATTGTAAATTTTTATCGAAATTTAGATTCGCGAAAAAAATACCCTTATGAGTGTAAAAAAATTGTCAAAGGAAAGTGTGGTGTAGAAAAATGTATAGTGAATCTTTATTGCTTGCAATTTGAATTTTTAAAGAAAATTCGACGAGTGAAAATTTTCAGGATATCCAGGAGATTTTTTTCTTAATAAAAATAAAAATATACGCATATGATTAATACATAAAATAATTATAATTAATATATAAAATAATATAATTAATGCGCAAAAAGTTAGGATATTAAATGTTGAAGGTTCAAATTTTCTCAACGTTGAGATTTTTCAGTTTCGATTGTCAATCGAATTTCAACTTTCCAACTGTTCGAATGGTTTTGTTCCTCGAGATTCGACGGTGATTAAGTCGATTCCTATATATCGCGGTATATTCCGAAATCTCGCCGGAGATTTTTTTCTTTTTTAAGCTATCAACGATTTGAAATTTTTAATAATTCGGATGCATCGCTGGCGCAGCGACGTGAAAACGAAAACAAATGTTTCGCAAATAAATGTCCATCGTGCGAGAAGATTTGGAAAAAGCTGAATTCATCGTGATGGAAATTTCGTTCAGATCCATTATGATAGTGCATGTGCTTTTTCACGGAGGAAAATGAATTTTAGGTTAGTTACCTTTTATAATGAAAGTATATTGGATTGTAAAAATGTATTTTTACAAAAATACACGCGGTGAAACATAATTTCTGTTGGACGTTTTAATCCATCGTGGTGGTGGCAGGGCATGAAAAAGCTCTTTTTATAATATAATTAGTAACACGTTTCGTGTCTCGCGATTTTTCTACTTTCTAGAGAATTAACCAACCCGGTCTATATATTGAATCATTCTAGATTTAATGAAGTCTTTTCGAAAATTACATTTTTATTAATAAAAGTTATTTCTGTTAGAGTTTTATGAAATAAAAAGACCTAATGCGAAAGAATAGACGATATAGAAAAAAATTCAGCAGATGGAGCACACGTACGTGTTAGAAATTTTATTGAAAATACATATGAATTTATATTTAGCATTTAGTACATAGTTATTTACACGTTTTATACGTATTACATGTATATGGTCATTTATACAGTCATAGTACATATGTACATTAAACTAATGTATAGTGTACATTAAACTAATGTATAGTACAAAAAACGAATGCAATGCTCATGAAATATTAACGATTGTCCGCCGGCGTGTTAAAAATTTTATCATCAATGATAAACATCGAACGTTAAAAGCGGATAGTGTCCCCAAAATTTCAAGCTAGCCGCGTGACACGATGTCGCGGAAATTCGGGAATTTCAAATGTGGCCGGTTATGCCCTATCATAAAACGATCGCGACATGGGAACGCGTATAAAACATTTATAGTCCACTTTGGCCGGGCATTACGTGGCTAACCGTCGGCATTCGTGTAACTTGTCATCGTCGTTGCGCGCACGTCTACAGAAACGAAAGTGATAAAAGAATGATCGTTACTATAAATCGTAATGAAGCGAACGAGTAGACACGAAACGGATTCTGGATGGGAGGCCGACAGCTGCGGTCGTAAATTCCAAATTAGCGGTCGTACCAGCCACGGGGATTCATTTATCTTCATCCGAACTTATCGCCCGTATATATATTGCATGTACTTTTCGCCAACGCGATAACCACCGCGGTCAGATACCGATACGGTATCGTTAATAAAAAACATGGCTCGACGTTGGCTCGCCAGTTTAAGTTTGATCGGTTAAATAGTAAAACTCAAGTAGCTGTAGAATTGTCTACATTTCGATGGAGCATTGTAACATTATCGGACACTGAATGTCGAAGCTGTTCTAATTTTGTAAGTTCTGCCTTTCCAAAATTATTTATTTTATTCCGAGATGTTTTTTACACTGTGTAACAACAGATAACAGAGCGGAGACACTTTCGAAAATGTTACAAATTGCTTTTGTAAAGGCGAATTTCAGATAGTGTTGAAATATTGAACAATTTTTGTCGTGACTGAATCTACAATAGCTTTGAAGATTGAAGTTTCCTTTTTTGTAACGATCCCTAAAAACTTACTGTACGATTTTAATTTCCATCTTCGAAAGCGAAAATGTTATGATTTCTTAAATTTTCATCATCTGAATAAAATAGTAAGAAAAAAAAAAAGAAAAAACTTAAGAGTCGTTATAAAGAGAAGGCTTTAATCTTCATATTCATTACAGATTGTCATGAAAAAAATTTTTTCAATGTTTTCAAATGTCAATTTGTAGCATTTTCTGAAGGAGAAAAATATCTCTTCCTTATATCCACTCGTTATGTGAGCTAAAAATATTTCAAGATAAAATGAACGATATATTTTAAAAGTAAAAACGTCAAACTTCAAAATGATTAGAAGTTTATTATCGTATCATTTCTTTTTACAAAATTATAATAGCTTCAATGTTTAGTGTCTGAATGTTAATGTGTGTCATTGTAAAACACCTGCAATAACTTTTTTAATAATACTAATTATATCGTAATTATCTTTTAATTGGTATTGTGAAGTGTAGGTGAATTTGGTCGGTTAATTTATTTAATTTTGAAATATGTATATCATTTCTTAATTTACAGTATTTTATAAATTTAAGGTATACAAGGTAAAATATGGAATGCAAATTAAAATTAGGTATCCCACGCTACTTTACAATTAATATTCAATATGTGCTATATTGAAAAATTTATTGCAATGAATTAAATTTTTTTAACTTTTCTATCTATTGTGCAGATGTCACTTTTTGCGATTGGTAGTAAATTAGATAAAAGTATAGTTTTGATTTATAGTAAGATTATTTATTGATAGAGTATGGTACAACTATATCTCACAATATAATTCTAGTACCAATCTGATGTTAACAGTAATAGTACAATATATATATGTATATAATGTACATTATTATTATTAAATTTATCTGAAAAAAAATGAATTGATAAAGAATTCTTTCCGCAGCAGAATTATCAGAAATGATGTGTAATTATTTTTCCTTCTATTCTAGTAACGTTTCATTCGTATTCCTGGAGTACAATGTTGCAAGAAGTCACAAATCGCGCGCGATAAGATACTGTAGGGAGCAGATAGTGTGAAATTAACACGTCAGGTGGGTGATCGGCTGACAGAGCAGTGACGTTCGTCATAACGGATCACGCGTCTTGCTTCCTTTATAAGTTTCGACCGTGATGTACGGTCTTACGAAACTTCGAAAAGACCAACTCCAACCAACTCCAGTTAAACGCGAATACGGAGGACGAAGGAGCGCGTTGAACCCAAGATATGATAACCTGTGAACTACTTCTGTGACAATCTGATACAGTGCTTTCGCATCGAGTTACTTCTGATTCCGATAAATATCTTCTCTCGTTAGCAAATTTCCATTTTATAATTAAGATACAAATATTCTTCTTGAATATATACATACAGTTACATTCAATTCGGAGAAATTGCACGATCGTCGATTTGGTCACAATTATAAATTGTTAAATTTGTGTCAGACAAATATGCATTCTCGTGATATGAGAATTTTAAAGAACGCCAAAGAGGAACTACGAAGTTTTTATATTAAAATATTTGACAAATATTAATTTTACTTTAATAATTATAGTAAATAATTTTATAGTGATAACAATTTATTAAACTACATATAATTTATTAAGTATAATCAGAATCCTATTTGACGAAGAAATTTAAGTCGTTTGAAAAATTATTAAATTTTCTTTTTTCAAATATTACAGTAAAGGATTCCTTCGATGAGAAGGACATTCCAATCAATGAGTTATGATTTATCGTTAAATGTTTTAATTTTCAGTTAAACTATTTTGTAATTTTATATTCGTGCGTCATCTTGCACGAATATTAACATTATAATATTGTATTGAAAAATTTCAAACAACAGACCAATGACACATTGCTAGATAAATTATTCTTACCTGCTAAATGACATTATTTATATTCTGCGATGCGATACTAAACGAAATGCGTTGCAGACCGGTTTTAATATTAATGTGTTCATTAAAAAACTAGCTACACGGATACCGTTACTACACATGTGACAGCTAACGAAAAACGTAGTGAGGGTTAACTAAAATTAATCTTACTCTTTGTTTATAAATCTATAATGTATATATGTTAGAAATAATTAGAAACAAGGATTTAAGAAATTAGAAATCTATGAATTTAGGAATTTAGCAGTTTTAAAATCATTTTGAAGTTTTTTTCTTTGGAATCTAGTAATTCAGGAAACTAAGAATTTAAGAATTGTAGAATCTAGGAATTTAAAAATTTAGGAATCTAGAAATCCAGCAATTTAAGAACTTGCGAATTTTAGAATTTAAAAATTTGGGATCAGAAATTTAGGAATTCAAGAATTTAAGAATTCAGGAATCTAAAAATCTAAAAATTGAGAAATTTAGAAAGGCAGTGATTTAGGAATTTTAGAAGTTTCGTTGCGCAACTTTGAAATTTTTCACTCGTGTGCCAACATTCTTCAGCCTTAAGATTTTCATATAACCTAATATAGTTGTCCTGACGATGTAAAATAAATTTTTCATCGAAGTACGGATATGAAACCCATCAATGATCCACATTCCACATCAAAGACGAAATGTTCGGATGAATAAATCGTTCGTCAAACTATATTCGAGGCAATTTTTCCAATTTCGTTCGACTTAGTTTCTCTTAATACTTTCGACGTTTGACGAACAAAGAAGCTCAATTTAAATTTGAATTGCCTTTTAATTATTTCCATTAAGCTCGTGAAACGAACACCTCTCCTGAGGAACTCTTCATAAAAATATTATAGGACACGTTTCCGATCGTTCATACGAATTAATGCTTCCATTGTGATCGATCCATTCGTTTATTTTCTCTTCTATAAATTCCTTAATATTTTAACATTAATTTATAATATGGAAATATTAATTGCTTATCGTCGAATGTATATACATATTTGTTGAATCGTAATAACGAGATGTGTTACGTGACTAAACGTGTAAAATTGCTTTTTGCGCGATTAATACGAAATGAAATGTAATTGTATTTCAGTTAACCTACTTCAAGGACCAACGTCGATTAATATTTTATTTGTAGTTCTTTCCTATCAATTTATACAAATTGTAATTTTTAGAGTAGGAATTGCGGGAAATAGTTCCAAGGATTTGCTTAGTGTTTTTATTCAGTTCTGGAGATGATTAAGTTTTTCAAATAATAGTATATTATTAAGCTCAAAATAAAACAATTTGTTTTTAAGATTAAATAATAGTTTATAGGATTAAATAATAATTTTGCTTAACTAATAGATTCTATTTTATTTATTTTTTTTATATATTAATTTTTCTTAAGTATAATTTTTAATCCAAGCTCATTATTCTAGACATGGAATTTTGCTTTGTTTTTGTTTTTTTTAAAATTTACTGTAACAAATATTCCACATTCAATACGGTCAAATTTCATTTAATTCTAAATCTTTATTATTACTTAAAATAAAACAAAAGGAATTTCAGATATGTCTACATTAGTATAACAGTTACAATAGTTCAAACAAACCAATATATTTTCATATTTTACATAATATTTTCTATGATTTTTAGTAAAGTTTTCTGAAATGAAGTGTTTCTGTTTAACATAAAGATTTTTAGAAAAGATAATATCCAAGGAAAAAACAGTCAATTTTGTGTATGACATATCTATTTCGAAGCAGCCAACTGAGCAAAGAGCAATTATCAACATTCCAATGAAATTTACACTATTTACTCTTATTAAAATTCACATTCACATTCATTTTGACAGAGCGATGACAAGCTTCTCACTGTAACAAAAAATTTATAAAACAAAAATAAAAAAAAATTGCAAAATTTTCGTAAATTTGAATCGATATAATTCTTTTGAAGGGAAAATATTCTTTTCATGCTATTATGAAGATTTAATCATAAATTTATCAAAAAATAACGCATATATAAAGGCTTAGGTACTCCCGTACCGAAACGGTTCAATGATCCAGCATTACAAAATCTCCTTACGTTAGAATGAAAGTAAATACGTACATGCATTAAACATATATTCAAATAAAAATTAGAAACAAAACGACGCGTAATATTTTTTTCTTAATAATTCGTTACATCAGCCACGTCATCCTCCGGCTTCTTTCGATTCGACACGATCGATCTGTAATTCAACTACCACTTAACTCGGTTAACGTACCATACTCCACGGTAAATCAATTACAAGTACGCACGACTTGTCGATTTCTCCTATCCGAGACTAACTTCGCGTAACATCGGCAACATCCGCCTGCTAATATCGTAATTTCGTTTGTCGCGAATCTAGATCGATCGGTCGACCGGTGTAACGACATGTCTAATAGTTCTGGGACGAAGATCCCAAGCTGATACCGGATGTTAGTCAGTCAATTTCGAAAGAGACATTTCGTAGGTCGTCAATGGCCGTTGGTTGGTAGCCCACGAGCTGCCGGCCGGATCGTTAGGTTGATAAATCGGCGTACGAAGGGCCAGGTGCCCTGGATACAGGCTGACATGTCGGATGACGAAGGATATGCGTAAATCACACACGTACCAGTGACTCGAACGATGACTTCCTGGACACTGGCCAATCGCTAGCAAACCGGCTAAACCCATAGAAATTAAGACAAAAGTGTAAGAAGAGTGACCGTAGAAATTAAAATAAAAGTGTAAGAAAAGTGACCGTAGAAATTGAGATAAAAGCGTAAGAAGAGACGTCGAAGGTCGTCGAGGACAAAAATATTAATTATTACGTCAGACTGTGGATTTTTGTTCGTTCAGAAAGAAATTTTGAAAGGCGACATTGTACAGAACGCCAGACGATATAAAGTTCTATATTCATTGGGTTGACCATAAAATAATTGCGTTTTTTTATGATAAATGAACGTATATGTATGTTTATTTTTATGTTATACAAAGCACAAACGATATGAAAATATAATATCGAGAATATATTGCTTTCTATAATTATTCGCTCGACCAAAAAGTAATTGCCTTTTCTTTCTCTGATAAATGGACGTATATGTATGTTTTATAAGCCGCAAATTCATTGCGTTCGAGCTTGTTTTAGAAAAAGTAAATACACGGTCTCATTAACCATCTCCCTGGTGCTGGTTTCAAAATGGAAAATTAAAAATACTACTTTTGCTGTACAAGCTCATCAAAAGTTATCAGCGTCAGAATTGGTTCGCTAAATTTCACTGCTGGTACATCAAATCGTTCTTGGAACTTTCCTTTTTGTCGAAAACTCTTTCGAACACGTTCAAAATCATAAAGTTGTTCGAAAGATGGCAAAAGGTAATCAAACAAAATGATCAATGCATTGATGAAGCGTTTGTTTCTCATAAAAAAAAATTCTCCTTTCATTTGCACACGAAAACAAAAGCGCAGTTACGTTTTGGCCAACTTATACATAATAAATTGAATAGTGAACAAAATTGAAAATATAAATTTGCAAAAAAGTTCGCAGGCTATTAATTACTACATTGTGAACGTTGGAAATTGGAAGATGTGAAAATATATAGAACACACGTATATTATGTTATAACATAGAACATAGAAATGCACAAGCTATTCACAGAAAAATTAATTATAATTAGGATACAAATTTTCATGCAAGTTTATATTTTTATCAGTTCATGAAAATAAAATATAATATATTTTTTTATGTTTTATATATTTTTGTCCTAAAACTTTCAAGCTTGAGGCTTTCCGTGTGAATTAAAATTCTGCGTTATTTTCTTAAAAACTAATTTTTTTTAAAAACATTTTGGATGAGCTTTAGAAAAAATTGAAGGTACGGAAAAAGATTTTTCTGTATCAATTTCCTCTTGTTCCAACGCGTTTCAATTTCACGAATCAAAGCAGTACAGTAATAATAACACAAAGAACTTAATATCTCTCTCTCTTCTTTTCAACTTCGTGGAATCATTCGCAACTCCATTAAAACTGTAACCTCCTGGCAGTTGCTTTGTCCATTGAATTTCAAATGAATTTCGCAGAACAAACCTGGTACTCACCTCCGTTCAATGTCGGAAACATCAAACCGATATACCAATCCAATCCACATCGCAACGATAAACAATAGATCAAGAAGATTTGTCCTTTATCCAGGCAGATAAATGACCAGCCAACTTATTTACTTTCCTCTCAGTCCACTGTTTCCTCTGCAACTTTACTCTCTCATTTTCTTTCTTTCTCTTCGCTGACGATATTAAGTCGCGACGCAACGTTTCAGAGGAAAGAAATCTCGTCGCTTGAAATTCACCACGCGTCGCACTCCACGCGAAACTAAGAAGTCGAAATAATTCGAAAACGCTGCTTCGTGTGTGCTAAGGCGTTTGCATTCCTCTGATACTTTTAAACTCTAGATTTTACTGTATAACATCCTGCATTTTAGCAAGGATTAGGTCTTTTATTTGTAGTAAGATGATGTTATCAGCCTCGATAATATTGAAGCTTACACAGATTAATTAAAGGTGAAACGTTGCAAGTCTTTGATACGATAGTGAAGAAAATTAAGTCATTAGCAAGGTAACTAATAAAATAAAAATCAATTGACTTTCGCAGAAACAAAGCAATGTACATGTCATCAAATCGTCATAATTGCAATTGAGAATATCAACATTGAACAGACTTGTTTCCTTCTACTAAAATACCACGAGGTTGTTTAAATTAAAATATCGAAATTCCGTCAAATTAAATCATTTCGAGTAATTTTAATTCGAACCAGAATTCACCTATAGACAATAATTTCATCGAATTACATTTGAGATTGATACGGTCATACTTTCTTTTTTTTTTTTTTTTTTTTTTTTTTTTTTTACAAAAAATTAAAAAGGGTCCAAGCTTAAGCATCTCGCCTTTGTCCTTGAATCCCGAGCCAGTCGCGTAAGAATCCGCCACGCAACAGAATGTTGCACGAAACTCGAACGAACAGATTAGAACACGAGGAGCGTGCCAGTTGTTCGTTGAAGGGTACGAACAAAGAGGTTGCGGTAGTCCTTGCCGAGAACGGGTGAACAAAGAGGAAATTCCGTGGCAGTGGAGTCTAGTTCGAGACCCTAAATTTTGGCTTTGCAACGAAATGCACTGTACCGCCGAAGAGATAAAGAGAGAGAGGGAGAGAGAGATAGAAGAAACACACGGAGTGAAAGAGACTGTCTGCGAGGCTGGGAACGCGCCTCGGTTGGATTTTCGGTGGGGAAAAAGGATTTTCCGTGTCCCGCGGGACACGTTCGCGGGGGTTCGAAGGAAATTTCGTATACGTGTTTACCGTGGCTGGATCCGCGTACGTGCTGGCAGACGCGGAACCGGAGACGCTACCGGCACGTACCGTATCCACTAGTATAAACAGACCACCGGCAGAATTTGCGGAAACGACGAGTCCGAATTCGGTTTCCCGGATCATCTTGTTCTGTTCGCTGTTGTCCTCCGCCGGCTGTAATTGGCTGGCACCGGTCCTTTGTTGACCGGCGAGTGGACGATAGTACAAATTTGAGTACTTGTTGAACAGTTTTTTTCTGACTCGTCGTAAAAATTTGTCGTGACTGCGAGAGTTTTGGTTCGAGAAATCCGGTTGATTTGGTTAACAGGCAGAGAGTGAAGAAGAGTTTGTTTCATTTGATCGTTGGATGGTAAATCAGTATTCGTGAATTTTGTGGGACGAGAGGAATTCAGTAGCAAAGTTTGCTCGGTATTATATACGGTTTATCAGATACGCGGATTCTTGGGACGGTTACGCGATATTTTTATAGTTGTACAATCTTTAAATTGCGCGCGTAATGTACTTTATATAATACTTAATAATAGTCGCGCACTTTGTAATAAAATTACTAACACGTTATTCAATTTTTATAATTTTGAAAAAAATACATCAAAAGTACATTAAAGAGAACAGCGAATAGTTTGTATAATTAATATTGTTTATTTAAGAATTATTGTTGTCAGACTGGTACATCATTGTACCTCTACGTTGAGCAGAGGTTCAGAATATTGGTGAAAGAAAGAAGTGCTTTCATATCGCTAAGTAACCTTACCGTGATTTATGATCTTTCTCGTCCAAAGAGAAATCGGCGCTATCTATCAAAAAGCTTAATTTAATCTCCATTCCGGTTCCTTGGAATACCATTAAGCTTAATTGCCGACACAATTTGAATGCGAACCAAACTGCATTGTTATCGAATTTGTTTTCCCTCGACTTAATGCTAATACAATTGTCAAACGAGTATTAAAACCACGAGATGTTGATTTTCTACCAGTGTAAAACGCGAATAATGTTACTCATCGTCTCTTTAATAAATCAATAATTACCGTGCTTAATTGCAGTGTTTAGTCCTGAGCTTAGTAAATCCCAATTTGGTTTCAATTAATTAGTAGCATGAGCAACTAGCTTTTCATTAGCTTAGTACTCGGAGAGTTGGCGTTTAATTCTGGACGAATCAGCAATCAGGAACTAAACGGATAAATCAGAAGCTGATTAAGTTTAAACGAAAATGGCAATTAAGTTTCCAATTGACACTTGCAAACTTACTCCTTATAATTTTTGTTTATATCGGTTTCGACTACGCTCCTTTACATATCGGATATTCGTATTGACAAATAGAATGAGGCTGTATGTAGTCAGACATTCTAAGTAATGGTTAGGCACGATTAGTAATTTTAAAGTAGAATAAGTCTTTACATGGTGAGACAGCTTTAAATAGAATAAGCCAATATGTGGTCAGGAATTTTGAGTAAAATCAGCCTCTATTTAGTTAGACACTTTGAGTAGAATAAACTCTATGTAGTCAGACATTTTAAGCAGAATTAGTCCCTATGTGGTCAGATATATTTTGAGTATAATAGGTCTGTTTGTGTTCAAGCATTTTAAGTAAAATAGGTCCGTATGTGATTAGATTTGTAAGTGATATAGATCGGTACATGGTCAGAAACTTGCAAATGGAATGAGTACTTATATGATCAGACATTTGCAAGAGACTTGCGTGTACGATCATCTTGGGCAGTATTTATTCGTGATTATTGTTATTTTCTTTTTATTATCTGTTTGTTCATCGTCATTGATCCTCTGGCTTGTAATTGGTGTATCTCACGCGTTGTTGAACGTTCGTTTTAGACTTCGTTGCTGCACATGTTGCAAGAAAAATAATTCATCGGCTTTACTCTTGGAATTTCCATTTATCTCGAATATGTTATACGTTTCTCGTTCTGATTAACAAATCTATTCAAACATCTATAGTTTCCTGGCTGAATTGCCATTTTTTTATCGTACTGGAAGTTGGTTCATTTTACAGTCATGAACCATTTCCGCCTCAACGGTTCTCCCTCTCTATCCTGAAAAACCGCTATCCAATCCTTCTAGTTGCTCGCTAGATATTCTCTAAAGCGAGGAATTACGCTTCACGAAATTTCTGCACTGACCAAAATATGGCTTCGTATCATGGCGATCATGTTTCGGTCCCTTTGATTTAAACGTGGGAGCCCGTTCCTTCTGATCGGAACCGGAGATTCCATGTGGCTTCGAACGAAATATGGTTTCATCTGTCTAATAAGCGGTTGCTATAGTTGGATGAAACCAATGCATGTCTCTCGCGGTCCTTTTGAAAGTTTTGGTTTTTGGAGACGATTGATAGATTGGTAGATGTTCGTGAAAATTTATGTGATTGGAAATTACGTAAGTTGAATAGAAATTTGTATTTAGGAAGATTATATTTAGATAATATTTTTAAAGTGGTTTTGATGAAAAATCTGTGAACTGAGTCGAAATTGATTTCGCCAATTGAACATTGCAATAGTTTATCTTGAATATTTTATAGATTTTTCCACTGTTACGCATTGTATTCTGTAAATTCTTGCGTCTTGAAACATCCAGATCCGTTTAGTGATTAGAACATGTTAGGTTCTCGAAAAATTAGCAGTCTTTTATAATTATTTCTTTCAACCCATTACAAGTTAATATTGTTATTATTATTTTCATTATTTGCAACTGTCTTGATTTGTATCTTAAAAACTTTAAAAGAATTAGATGTTCTGATTACTAATTATTTAGCATTTGGAGTTTCGATGCAAATATTTTGGTCTATGCAGTTTTCATTGTTCACATTATACGATTTTCTTCTTTATTTGCATCGGAGCAACGAGATACATTTAATTTTTGTATCTCAACATTGAAGTCTCCCCGGTGACTCGTAACTGATAAAAATAATAAAAGATACTCTCTTATTTGAGAATAAGTTTCAACCGAGAAAACGACAATATCTCGATATTACATACAGTAATTATACATTAATTTGAATGGAAATTTGAACAATGTGTAAGAAAGATTTGTATACGTTTTTGTCATTTTCTTTAATGTACACATAGTGCAATTGCAATTATTATTCGTTATATAACTTATTCAACATTGCAATTTCAACCGAACGTCGTACGATTATTATTTACCAAATGATTATTTTCAAATTCAACAATCGCGTCGCCTCGTAAGAATTAAACTAACTAATTGTTAAACTGCTCGTCTGTAATTCAAGGACGTTCAAATAAAAGCTCCATTTGCATGTTGCTACTTTCTGATTAAAACGTGCATTCATGAAACGAGCGGGTTGCAAACGCGGGTTGCAATTGCGAATTCAACGGTGTAACCGCGGAACAACGCGAGTGCGCTCCGATCTGAAACATTTAAACGGCGCTGGGGGCGGGAGGGGGCAAATCGATGTGAAATTCGATGGAAACTTTTACACCATTACTAATCCCACCACGTGCGATCGCGTAGAAGCGTGTAGTGTCACGATGAAACGTACTTATAAAATGATTAACGAATTTCTCGATCCGTGTTCAAACGCGATTCCAACTTCGATGCAGTAAACTGCACTGGGCTGCTGCCTGCAAAAGCATGGAAGTTCATTTCTACCTCCGGATGTGAGCGAAATTGTGTGACGTATGCATCCGTAGAAATGAAATCGTGTGTTGCACGTGTTTCTACTTTTCGTGTGTGGTGTGTTGCACACTGTCAACGAAATTGCTCGAACGATGCAGTATATCACGTGCAAAATGAATTGGAAATAATTTATTTAGAAGTCTCGTTACACCCTTGTCTAAAGATGTACAATGATAATTTCGTTCGTTTGGTCGATGGATTGTAATCCAATGATTTTAAAGGATACTGGTGTCTATAATTCGTGATTGATTATAGAGAATATATATAATGGAGATTTAGGTTTTCCTAATGGAAAAGACACATTTAATTTTTTAAAGATTGATTTAATCGCAATGATAATGGAGAAATGACGAATTCGATTTTGATAATAATAATTATAAAAATATGGATTAAATTATCTGGGATATATTATATAATACTTGTTATGTAATATAATTATTATATAATACCATGTATTAATAATATTTATTATATAATACTAATTAGAAAAATTATGCAATACAACAATATGAAAGGTTTCAAAGGTGACAACCAAGGATTCATTACACCAGTTTAAATTACAAAACGTCGAGACAGAAATTGAATTGATAATTCAATTAAAATCTCGTGTGAATTTAACGACTTCAGACAGTTGTTAATAAATGACATTTAGAAAGAGGAAATCTCCAAGTAAAACTCCACCGAAGCAATGTTTCAAGACACATTAATTTCACAATCAGTTTCAGTCGATGGCAAATCGAGGTTAGATCAGTCGTCAATTATTCAAACGAAAATAAAAACTTGAGCGTTCAGATTTTGTTGGAAATGTATCTCGCGTCTCTAGCTAATAAAATTTCTATTGGCCACACAGACTCGTAGATGATTTACTTGATCGAGAAACAGAGGACTATTCCTGTCGTGCGTGGGATGATAGCCGTCGTTGAAAGTTGTGCAAACCGCCATAAAAGCCTCCAGTTCGATTCATTTCAGCAGCTAGGCAAGACCTTTCCTTTCGACTTACTTTTTCACTTTTATTCGCGTTCGAGCGACTGCAAGCGCCACGATAACTCCGACTACGATTTATGCAGAGACCTCGCGTTAAAATCGCTCGACCGTGCAACGTATGTTACACGGTGGCGTCTATAAGGGCTGAAAAAAAAGATCAGGCTGTCTGATTTCTTGCATTCGACTTGGATAATATTCTGCTCGATGAACGATCTACCAAGAGTAATCAACAATGCCTGCCGTCACTGATGCAGATAAAAAGTGATCAGTTATTTCTCCGCTGACAAGCAAATATTTCTTACACATTCTATAGAAACGATTTGCAGAGATCCTTTACAGCGATTTTCTTTTCGTTAAATAATATTGGTGAATAAATAATCAAGTTGTAAAGTTGAAAATTTTTCAACTCGAACACAACATGTTGCAAACTTCCCTCTCATTATTTTTCGTCCATCAATGATATTTGTAAATTAATTACTCGTAGATTCAAGGATATATGTAAAGTTCGCTCTTTCGATTTCTGTCTGTTAATAATATTGGTGAATTATGTTGCAGAATTAATTCACGACTATTATTAGTGAATTTTTCACTCGCTAATTATACATAATATATATATAATAATTACTATTATTACAAATTATCGGATTATGTTACAAAAATTAAGAACATAGGCTCTTCTTTTGCAATTTTTTTGTCAGTTATAATAGTAATAAAATATAGTAGTAACACAATAATAATACAGCAGCAATACAAAGCACCTTTTTGCAATTCTCACGTCAAATGGAACAACGACTTGCAGTTTGTTAACACATTGACAAAGTGGAACCTATATAGAACACTAATTGTTTGCTTAAAATTCCCGCTGGCGCGCGAGAAATCGCCTAACGAAATCATTCCAGTTCCATGAGAATGTACGGTCTTTAAATTTTCCAACCTCCCTCTCTCTTTCTCTTCCTCGGTAATATTCTTCTGGAAAAACCAGAAGCCTGAGAGAGACAGCCTTAGCTAGAGGAGAAATCTCACGATGCGTGTCGAAACTTTGTCGCCCTGATCGAATAGGACGGCAAGGGAAATTGTTCATTGAAGCTCGACGCAAGGTCGTCTTGACGGGCTTTACCCTTTTACGGTTCTATTCAGCAGGCAAAATGCGTGCACGCGTCGTGTTTCGCGGGCCGGAAATACACGGAAGAACGACGATTCGAGCGGGAGACAAGAAGTGAACGTCTACGAGATAGAATAGAAAGGGGTGGGCGAGGGAAACGTTGCGCAGATCCATGTAGATAGCGTGAAAGCCCCGAAAGGGTTGCACAGTCAGGCCAACGGAGGGATGAAGCTCGAGGAATCTTGCCAACTGCGTTTCGAGATCGTAACCGAGCGAGCTTGGAAGCTTTTATTGGCCACGTACACTTACGAATAAGCTGGTAACGAGTTGCAACTTCAACCCCCGTGGGAGGTCCGCGTAACAGGACGAAGCAACTCTCGCCTGTTCTCGCGAGAAGAAGAAAAAGAAGAAGAGGAAGAAGAAGAAACACAAAAGAAACGTCATCGCGAGCGAGAAGGGGAACGGGGACACGAGGGCAAATTCACGAACGCGTGGGGATGAAATGGGGCGGATCTGGCGAATTCTTGGCGCAGTTTTAGCAAGAGATCTTCACTCCGCTCTTTGTTTCTTTCCGTCTCTCTTTCTCTCTCTCTCTGCGAAGGTTGAGCTCATTAGAGACGGCATGAATGTTGCACGGGGCGCGCGTTCGAGTGCACCGAGTTGATTTTCGAGTCGTCGAAATATTTTATGGCCGATGAAGCTCAGGGCGATGAAACGAAAACGTCGTTCGTTCGGGGGGGGGGGGAGTGATTTTGCGATTGCGAGAGACGAGATCGCCGGCGAAGCGGCAGGAAGTGGCTTTGTTAGTTAATGAGATTTGAATTTCGATCGAGAGCGATTGGATTTGTTCGCGGATAGATTGATTTTGGAATGATTGCATTATTTTATGTTATTTTCGGTGGTAGTTATTTTCAAGGCAAGTGATTTTGAATTTCCTTTTGCGAAACGATTTTAAAATCCTTCGGTGATTTTCCCTTTTTTTTTTTTTAGAAGAATGTTTCGATCCTACCAGGATAAATGTACTCGTAAAATAGAATAGTTGTGCAGATAATTAAAAGACACGTTTCATTTCTACGTCTTTCACGTGCGTCACGAGATTTTCATAGAATTTCCGTTGCAAAAGAGATGCTACTGCGTCACTTTGACACAATTGTATGCCACGAAATTTAGTTTTATTCGGCTTTTCAGGCGAATTTTTAACAATACGTTCGTTCGTACGAGACTCTAAGGTGATCTTTCTTTACGATTGTTTATGAAATGAGAGGTTTCAGTGCCTTTAAAGAACAACGAAAGCTCGTGGAAACGCAAGATTTATATTGTGTTAAGTAATTTAAGATGAAGCAAAACGAGGAAGAAGTAGGTTACTGGTAATGCTGCCATTTTTCTAAGGAATCGCTTGGAAGGCTGAAATATGGTAACAATCTTTTTGATTTATAAGAGCGTACCAGACTCAGTTCGATGAACAATTTTGCAGAGGGGAGATATCAATCATGGCAGCTAATATTTTCTAAGAAAAACTTCGTTTTATGTCCATTTCTTTCGTTTATTCCGAATCGCTAACGACAAGTATAAACATGAATTTTTCCGAACGAAGATATAATCGTATTAGTAAGAGAATATACAATTTTTTGTTTGGAATAAAAAAAGATCGAGTTCGAATACTTGTGACATTATATACAACACAAATGAATATAAATGACATTATATAAATAGAAATTGTAATGATAAATATAATTATATAATAAATTACAAAACAGTTACAATGTAGTACATGATAAAATACTCTAGTAAATAACTCACTGTAATTATAAAACGAAAACTTACTCGTTAATTAGAACATTTACAATCAGACAAATGCACGCAAAGTAATCTCACAGATTACCCATTAATCATAAGAAATTTAACTAGCATTGCCCGTTTTAAAACAACTCGTTGGAATTAAAGGAACCTTGATACAAATCTATGTCCATATATCGTTTGCTTCCATCTTGCTCGTAGACTTTTTCTGTGCTGAAAATTAAAAACTCTAGAATTTCATTGTATTAAAAAATTTTTTTCAATTACAAACTCTAGAATTTTTATTTTATCAAAAAACTATAAAATTTTATTTCATTAAAATCTTTTATTTTATTAAAAAACTCTGAAATTTTATTTCATTTATTAAAAAACTCTAAAATTTTATTTCATTTGTTAAAAAACTCTATTTCATTAAATTTCAAGAAACAAAATATAGTAACTAAATGTACTATAATACTCAGCGACGTACATATATCATACGACGTATTCTGTATCTAATTTTTCATTACTAATCGATATTTGAAACGATTTTTTAAACGCGTACATGCGAAAACTCTTCTGTGGTGATTTGTTGAGTATAAATTTTCGAGGTCTGTGGAATATTTTACAGGCATCACATGTATCCCATCCTCTCGCTTTTCTACCTTTCTCTCTCTGTCTTTCTTTCTCTCTTTCCCTTATCAATAATTCCAGCGTTTCCTTTTTACCACGGCTGAATTCCAAGCGAAATACGCCGAGCAGTGCGTATTTCGGTTTTTGCATTATTAATGGTTTATAGTCGCCGTGGAAAGAGTGGAACGCAGACAAGCGTGCCGCGTTTGAATAGAATTTCACTGGCTGAATTTTAACTGGTTGGTTATTGTCCAAAGTGAGATATAATTGTAGTAACGTTATTTAGTACGACGTATCATAACCGGAACGAAGCGTGACCGTGCAGATGAATACGCAAGACGTGGATCCTCGTCGTCCCCGAACAGGATCGAGAAAATTCAATTGGTTGGCTGAATTATCGGATATTAAATTACTCAGATTAGTCTCGTTAAACTTTCTTTGTTTGATCATCCCGCGCTGCAACGTTTTAATGAAAGTTAATTAGTGTTACATTAAACGTTTGTTTAATGATCATACTCTGGAGCGTAACACCCGGGTTAAGTTTTTCTCTTGTGCAGCTTCGTTCTGCTAATACGCAGGGTTGTGTCATAACCTGGAAAAATTCATATGGAGATTCTTTTGCTGTACAAACGTTGTAATATTATGAGTGAATGTACGCGAATGTCTGAGTAATTGTTTTTAATTGACGATATTACGCGGGTATTGACAATGTGTAATATTAGTTTTGTACTGGAAATTTGAAGCATTGTTGCGTGTAAGTAATCATAATGCATTACGTTAGTACCGATTTTGATTTACTCATGGATTACAAATGAAGATGGTTCAGCTTTGATGTGAAAAATATGTACAATGTGTTCGTAAAGATATTCATTGTTTAATGATCAAAATCGTGGATAAATATGCTTTAATTATTACAAACGGAATTTAAATTATTACCTTTATTTGGAATTGAGAGTATGTATTTTTAGTCGTAGCGAAGGGAACAAGTTCCCGTGAGCTGCAGATATTTTTCGCAATTATATCGTTAAATGGAGACCTCGCGCGGGTCAATTTATCTAGGACACGCTTCTTCGTCATCGTCGCGATTAACATATATATAGTTCGATGAATAAATTTTTTGCCGCATTTGTCAGTATCTGGCAAACACTTTCACCCGGGCGGAAAATTTTTCAAGCCTGTTGGAAATTTACAGGGAAAGTTTGTAATTTCTCCGCGGGACACGGTTATACTTTACTTTCGTTTCAATTTTAATGAAAATTCACGGGCCGTATGGTTGTAAATGAAAATTCTTGTTTTTGAAACACGTCGACACCTACCATTTGCTAACTTTATGAATTTATTATTCTGTCGGGACAAGATTTTCCCCGACGTAACTTGGAATTTGTGTAAATCAACGTATATATCATTAGTGTAGCAAAAATCCCGCACTGTCGTCAACGTACACAAACAACGCGACCGGAAATCATAAGTTACAGGAGTAACTGTTAAATTTTTCTCACGCACAGTTCTCATTGCAATTATAGTGTGACAAAAATACTTGCTCTGATGTTTATTTTACTATAATCGCCGTGTTTTTTTTTTCTTATTAAATTAAAAAATATTTTATCAGCATTTTTTTATATTAAACAACGTTGTAATTGCTTAAATTGTTTACGTTTATACGTAGTGAAATTTGCAAAATTTAAATAATAGAATTTGTATTATACATTCAGCGTATATTACACTGTATACGTATAATATATATATATTCCAAAAAATTTTAATAGTGACAAAGTTTAATGATTTAAAGAAAGAATTTTTTTTTGAAAGTATAATGGACTCTGTTTTTGGTTTTCATTTTACTTACACGCAATCAAAGCGCTGTATTTTCTCTTTTTAATAAAAACGTATGAACGCGCGCGTGTAAGGCATATGGCAAAAAATGCGAGCGCGTTCGAAAGAGCAGAGTTTCCCTCGCGAAATTTCTTTTAAAACTCGATGCAACTGCTCTCGGAAACACACGTAGCGCGATAATGAAAATTACACTGTAGCCGGCCAAACTTTCCTGCCGAATTAATTTTCTCAGTTTTTTCTCTTGGAGAGAACATTAACCTCTTAATATTTGGATTGCACTTTTAATATTTCGAGTGGCTGTTTCATTAACGATTTAAATTTCATCTGAATTTCAAATCAATCGAAATGAACAAAGAAACATTACGTACATTTTGGCACTAATATTCAATTTGGTAAAAATTCTATTCTGTTGCAGGAATTTTATAATGCCTAACATAAATAATATTAGACTATGAATTATATGATTGTGAAAAATATTATATGAACGATAATATGAAAAATAAAATATGAAAATTAAAAAATGTGATATAAAATGTCTTCCTAAACAAGCTTTTGTATATTTGTAATACCAATGCGTTTAAACAAATAATAATTTCTCGAATCTTTTGTTCAGTTTAGTAAGATCAAAAATTGGCTATAGGAAATTTCTCCAATTTTTTCAAAGACTTTGACTAAATTATATTTATCGAGCAGCATTTTCTATTATTTAATATTCTGAATTATAATTATTATATATTATATATTATATATTATATATTATATATTATATATTATATATTATATATTATATATTATATATGATATATAATTTTCTATTATATTTAGTATTTCGAAAATAACATTACAGCCGTTCATTTTATATTATTTCTCAAATAACATGTCAAACTAAAATAATACTGGTCCTACAAAATTAAATTAACAATTTACCAACAACTGTCATTCGCGTCACACTGTGCGTCTTTTGATCCTGGTACATTAATCTCTTACAATGTAAATAATTTGGTCGCCAATTTTTACAATTTTACATAAATAAGACGAGCCCCAGGGACTTCGGTTGAAAAGACACGCAAAATGCAAGAAACGTGGCAATTCGTCGCGAAACGGTGACCAGGATCGAAACGTAATAAATTTCGCGAATGGAGGAGGGCGGGTGTCGCGAGAGAAGAGAAAACGCGGCGCGTCGCCGTGACTTCCGGTCGATCTAAGCCACTTGGTCGTCGGTACAGTGGTGTTCGATGAAATATGGCCGGCTGCAAACACGCTGCAAGCTCTCTGGAATCCTGGCTCGGTGAAAACGCAAAGTCGCTTTTCAGTGGAAGGAACCGGCGCCAGGCAACGCGAATTGAAATGTTCTTGCGATGAAACGTGTTGGCTCTACGAAGAGAGAAATTACTTTGGAACGTGGCTAACTGCGTCTAGGTACACCTCCGAGATCTTGTCTCGTAATGGAATTTTAAAAGAGAATCAAAAGTGATAGTCACCTGCCTCCTGAGTTCGAGCCTTCGCGCGAGTGTATCTGCTACCATTTTCGAGATAAATTTGTTTTTCTTTCTTTTTTCTTTTTTTTTTTTTTGGCTCGTTTCACGGCTTAATAGACTGGCGGAATGAACGATGCGGAAAATAACTGTCGGTTTTGTTCTTGATATTTTTTTTGTCAGATATGAGAAACGTAACTTCCATTTAAAATACAACAATAGCCCAAGTAATAGTTTACGATGTAATTACAATAGTAAATATCATTGCAATTTGAATAATAATTTAAAGTGTAAACTTTTATTTAAAATTTCAGTTTCTTCACTTTTTGAAAATATTTTATTTTTAGAATATAGTAAGACAAAATTCGAACTTTCGGAAATAAACGACGTATTGTGTAAATAAATTTAAATTTTTCTGATTTTTTCTAATTCGTTGCCTTAAGAACTGAGTCGCTCAATACTTTATTAATTGAGAAGTAATAATTTTCGAATATATTTCCTCTTACTTTATAAATTACTTGTTTCAAAAATACTAAATTTAATACTACGTTCTCCCGTAATATTTTCAAAGAATATTTCGTTATGCCAAGTGAGATTATTCTCATTTACGTTGTATAGTGTTTATTATTCAATGAAATATTTGATGAAACTACAGTCTTGTTAGAAGCTTGCGTATTAGAATTTTAATGCCATAAAGTAGTTAAACGGTTATTACTGAAACTCTCAGACTGCAACAGTTGCGCTTCAGTGGCCCATATCTCTTGAAAAATGTTACTTAATTGTTGAAGTAGAATTTCTTCGGTACTTTGTTGTAATACGTATGTGCACTTACGCGCATCATCCTGGATATAAATTTAAACTTTCTTGTATTTATCTCGCGTCCTCTAATAATATTTTCAGAAATTAATCTCGAGAGTTACAACCTTGTTAAAACACGAAGATTGGAGAGTTGAAATATCTTCGTAAATTCGTTAACAAACAATTTCGTTTCAAGACTCTGTTTTTTCCTTCTTGATTTCATCGATCGATCATCGAGAGATTTCTAACGCGTTAAATTTGAGGTATTTAGCGTAGATCTTTATTCGCAAATAAATTTCTTCATTTGCTTCTTATCTCATACATTGAAAGAGCTTAACAGTTATTTGGTCAGCGAAATTGTAAAAGTACGAATGTAAGAAAAAGTTGCTCAGGTAAAATCTTCAACATTCTGAACGCATGTAAATGTTATAAAATGCAGCATTAAGCCGGTAAATGGAAAGTTCGTAGGAGCATTGAAAGTAGCCGCGTTTAATCATTTTACGCGTTGAGGAGAATTGTTTGAAACCATCGTTTCGCAGATTCTTTTCTTTAAACACTTTAATTTCCACCAGCAAACAGGGAACTAATTCTTTAACTAAATTAAAAGTTTATCTGCATTTATCTTTGATCAAGGTATTTAGTACCCGAGTCCTTTATTTCTCTACTGTAATAAAGATTAAAAAAAAAAAAAAAAGATTCCACGGAGGAAAATACTGCATAACGCAAAATGATTGATTAAAAAAAATATATTAATTATTTTCGTTATGAGAATGGTTACACAAAAGAATTAATTATTTCGTAATTCGAGAAAGTTTAAATAATAAAACTACATATGTGTGTATGTATATATATGGTTTGATAATTTATATATATATACACATACAAATTTAAATTATAAATTATCCATTGACTTGGCCATCTAGGGAATTGTCTGTGCAGAAAAAAAATTCCTCTCCAAAGGTATTTCATTCCGTATAATTATAAAATGCTCTCACGAAACGTAACGATGGCAAGTGCTGTTCAATTTAAACTATAACAAGTAAATTTAATTGTCTTGAGAGTGTCTTCAACGTATTACGCGCAGTATAAAATAATTACAGTGTATTAAAAGTGTCAACCTGGTAAAAATATCATCTTCAACGTCCATCCGAAATAACGGAAGAAATAACTGAAACGTAATGATCGGTATGATCAAACGATCAAAACAATTATTTTTCGTGCCGAATTAAATTGCTTTACAGCCTTGTTACAATACGTTTCGTGATTTTAATGCCAAACGACGCCAGATGCATAATTCAGGCAGAATTAATATCCCCGACCGGCGTTCTCGTAAAGACCGAAATTATTGTGAATTGCTCGTGTTCTGCGCGACAGACTTCGATTTCGCAGTTCGATCTTCGTGCAATGGCGGATTCGACGGGACAAGTTCGATATTTTTCAAGAAAAGGGAGACCGAGTTGTTACGAAAATAGCGATGGCAAATGTTCGGCGACTTCTCGGCGACGGGACAGAACGGGGTAGGGTGTGAAATTTCATCGTGGCTCGTAATGGAGAAAAATCAGACCTCGGAGATTGATCGTGAAAGTGACTAGACACGTATTGTCGCGATTCGATTTCGGGAAACGATAGAGAAGCAATATTTGACTTGGAATCTGTTTTCTCCTATCAATTTTTATTCCTTTTTTCATTTTCGTTCGCAACGAAATCCCGGAAACATTCATGATGTAATCTCACGTTCCATGATGTAAGTATTTTAAAATATTTTGTTCAACACTTTGATTACTCTCTGCGAATTTTTGCGTGATCCTCCTTTCCGAGATACATTCAACTACTGCACAATTATTTTCCCTTTATCACACAGAGAATTTTATTTCATGCATTTAATTAAACATTCTCCTTTGCGAAAATGACGTAAAGTATTTCTGGTTACAAGCTTGAATCTTCGTGCCGGGCTGTAATTGTATTTTTCAGAGGTGGTTTAAAATTCTCAGTATCTTTCGCCAAGTTTTTTTTTTTAAGAAATTCGAAGAAAGAAAAATTGTAAAAATTCAGTTATTCTCCATTTATAATTCACGTATTTAAGCCATTGGACGTCCAAGAAACTTAATAGTAAATTTCTCATCGTGCCCTTTAATCTTGTTGAAGACCAAAGATTAACTTACAATTTCCTATTGAACACTTTCTCATAATTAATACGCCATGCTCCAAAGTTGTTCGAGTGTTTCTTTGTATCGTACTATGTCTGAACTGCCTGGGAAGCACGTGTGCTTTTTGCACGTGTGCGAGACGCAAACGATGCACGATTTCTTGTTGACTGAATACCGAACTTCGAATAGCCAAAGTTCAAGACGAAATTTCAGCAAGATCATCCCTGCTTGATGTCGAAGATCACGAAGATCACCGAGAGATGTGGTCAGGTAAACAAAGATGCAGGAACATTGACGGAACAATGTTCGTTCTGACAGTCCGACAGTGAGAATAATTATTGTTCTATTTTAAACATTTTCACTGATAGAGATATTTTTTAAATGCAAAGGGATAATCTTTGAAACGAATATTGTACTAATATTAAATCCATAATTGATATTCTCGTAAACTTCGTAATGTAAGATTCTAATACAAAATTCGTTAATCGAATTCAATGTATTGTCGAAATGGGAAGAGAAAATTGTGAGTGAAGAAAAGTGATAATTACTAGGATCGCATGGACAAAATGATACGTGAAAGATTGTTAAACCAAAAGATATAACAGAAGGAATTGCTCGAATGATGGTTCTAGATCTGCGACCTTTCGATATAGTTGAAAGCGTGGGCTTTAACAAATTATTTATTCTTGTTACCAATTCTTTCCCGAATCCCAAATCTTTCGGGAATCCCGATTCTTTCGAGAATCTCGAAATTTCCCGAGTTGATCCGATATTTCGGGTTTTCGCACACCTCTAATAATTAAATGGAATATTAAATGAATTACACGCAATATTATATTTATATAAATTATATATTTAATTTATTTATATATATTATATTTATATAAATTATATATTTAATTTATTTATATATATTATTATATTTATATAAATTGTATATTTAATTTATTTATATATATTATTATATTTATATAAATTATATATTTAATTATATTTATATATATTTTTATATAAATTTATATTTATATAATACAGTATATTTTTATATAAATTTATATTTATATCATATATTATATTTTTATATAAATTTATATTTATATAATATATTATATTTTTATATAAATTTATATTTAAGATAAACAGGTTGCATAGAATACTGACTATCGTAAGTTATAGCGAAGTACATTAGTATAAAATTTAAGAATATTATTACAGTATTTAAGAATATTACAATATAAAATTTAAGAATATTACAGTATTACAATATAAAATTTAGGAATATTACAAGTACATCAGTATAAGAATTTAGGAATATTATAAGAATTTAAGAATATATCTTATTGTTCAGTTCTTTTTATTGCCACTGCATTGCTTGTTTGCAGTGGCTAAAATTTTACAAATGACGAATTTAATTGACAAGAAACATTGTTGAATCTAATTTCGGATTTAATTGCTCAGTTCGCAATAATCGATCTTTCGCAAATGATATGAATTAATAAAAAATACGAATACAGTTGAGAACTGAACGAGATTATCGAATCCAGGGATTTAACATAAAATATTTCTCACTTCGAAACACAATCTCGTGGTGTTGTTTTTAATTTTGTATTAGCATAAATTCAATCTTCTGCCAGATGAGAAGTTTCGAGATTTCGGGAACGTTCGCGAATCGAGAAGGACGAACATTTCTCTGGGAAAAATTCCGATTGGCGACTACGTATTTTCACGCGAAAGTTTCGAAAATTCACGGTTGCGCTTCGAGTGTAACGAAAGTTTCGAGCGTCGAAAGTAGATGATCAAACATTATAATCGGGAGAAATTGAAATTCGAGCTCTGTCAGCGTGGATCAACATTCGGACCTTAATTAATATTCATTTCTCGAAGTAGCTGGATATCTTTCCCGCGAATATTAGTGGCATTCTCTATTGGATCGTAACATCGATTTGTGAAACTGGCTGACTAGTCGTTTGTACGTTTTTCCAACGATCTGTCCCTCAATTCATTTTCCTTACGCCGAGAAAATATTTAACTCCTTGTTCAAGCAGCTTCAGAAGCTTACTTCTTTCTGCCCTGTAATAATTTCAGCAATTCGTACGATCCTGAGACTCACGAAAGATTCGCTGATTGTTTTGAAAGAAAAATACATTTTCATTCGCAACTTTCCACATGTCGAATTACAGCTGTTAACGTAAATTTTATTTATCCGATCGTAATTGTCTCGGATATTAAATCACGCGATGACTATTGGACGATAATCGATTGCTAATTGCTTGCTAATCGTTGCCTGCAGAATTAATTAACGAGCCGCGTGTATTATAAAACCGCGAGATGTTCGTGAAAGCTCGCTCAATTGAAATTTACTCAGAGACCCTGAATTATAAACAAAACTCTCTTTCAGAATCTCGCTTCTCGACTTGTGCATCCCGGTAAATGAAAAACTCGTCGGCTAAAATGGCCAAGTGGCATTTCATCAGAGACATGATTCCGTACAGTGGCCGTCGAATGGCGATGCCAGTCGGAAAGCATCTTTCAACTTCAGGAGAAAAGACAGCTGATGGATCGATGGTATCGCTGGATGTTGGCTCGTAGGAAAATCTGGACGAGCAAGCCGTCGGGTCAGTTCGTTCGGTGGTGAGGTTCGTTATGTCGAGGTCAGAACGAGGTTTGCGGCTGCAACGAATGCCCAGTAGTGTCAGTCGTTTGTAGGTCAGACGTTCAGACGGATAGAAGTTACCTCGAGCCACGGATTCCCTCTTCGTTCTTCATTTACCTCATTCACCTCGGAAATTCTATAATTCGAGGGTCATTGTCGGCGGCCTGTTCTTAGGCTTGCCGGGTCAAACGTTGCGAGATAAATTGAAATGAGCTGGAACGTCGAGTAATTTTTTTGAAGTAGCCCCCTCGATACGAGAGAGAAACGCTTGGAAAATTTTTTTCTACGAGTGAGAAATAACCGTCTGTCTTAACTAATTTGTTGCCGAGAGTAAATTTTCCGTAAAAATCTCTGTTTTACATTTGTGAAAAGTTTGATTTCTTTGAGTAGCAGAGATTGAATGTTAAAATTTTATTTATCAGTTTCCGCATATTTCGCAAGTGGGTGGTTTATAAAATTTCATTGCTTTTTGATGATTATTTGATAATTTAATAACGAAATAAGATAATTATGGTAATTTTTATGTTGGAGTTTATATATAGCAGATATAAATATTAGAATTTTTGTTTTATTGTTAAATGTAAAAATCTCATTCAATTGCAAGATTCGTTTTAATTAATATCATACTATAATACAATATAAACGTGATGTTTCTTGAGAATATTTATTACATACTTACCACGAATATAGGACGATAATGACATAACATCGATCAATTCCCAACTCGCGCCGTAATTACATTAATCCATAAATCTTGGTCACTTCGACAATTACCTATTATGAAAATCTCCTATAATCTATTGATTATACGTCAACCACCCTTTACGTAACGAACTTTCTTTTATAATATGCAAATGCGTGTGGCCTACATTTCCTGAAAGACGAAATAAGGTTCTATCATGAGTTCACATGACCGAAAGACGATCTGGTTAACACATACTTTTACGTAACTTTTCAAGTAATAGACTCGATGATATCGTGCATTAACAAATGAAATTTCTTTGACAAGGATTTATGTTTAAATTTCTATAAACATAATTTATAGTAATTGCACATCATTATGTGGAACCTCTTCTTTAATAACATAGTGTTCAATAATTGTGAGTTTCTAATAATTATAATACAATATAATAATATTATAATTATAATATAATTATAAATTTCTAATAATTGCCAAATTTCTATATAATTGTGAATTTCCAAATTTCTATGTAATTATGAATTTCTAGATTTCTATATAATTACGAAATAATCTTGAATTTCTAATAATCGTGAATCTCCAAATTTCTCTGCAATTGTGATTTCTCCAAATTTCTGTGAAATCGCGAATCTCCAGATTTCGGTGTAACTATATATATTTTCAAATAATCGTGAATTTCCAAACTCCTGTGTTTAAAAAAAAAAAAAAGAAAACAAGAAAAAGCAGTTTCAAATTAACGTTATACACTCTCGAATGAGAAGTCAAGTTTCCCCGTCATCTCGTGCACGTTTCGAATTACTGTTATGCTTCAGGAAACACGTGAACTTTAACGTCTGACCAATTTTATGACCTCGCTGTATCTCCTCGACCAGCACGGTACGTACCGCAGGCCGGTTTCAGGAAGCCGTAGAACGGAAACGGCGAATTCTATTGCGGAATTTTGCGTAACGAGGTGAGAGTAGATAATTAAAAAGAGATCTGACAGTGACGTGCAGTCCCGGCCAGGTCACGGATTTAAAACGCGGGCATAAAAAGGGAACAAGGAAATATTCCGTCGGAATAAAGGAAACAATTGCCAGCTCACCCTCTCGTTCACCCTGCTCAGATCTCTTTTCTCTCTGTTATCTTTCTGTTACATTCAACTGGCGCTTCGATTCAATTAACGATTCGATTTAATTACGATATTTCGTCGTTAAGCCGTAATCGGAGCGAGGTTCTTGCTCGGTTGGCTCGTTTCTTCTTCTTTTTTTTTTTTTTTTTTTTTTTTTTTACAGTAGATGTTCGATCTGTAAAAATATAAGCGCTGACTGTTTGCAAATCTTTACGTTAAATTGTAATTGTTATTTAAGGTATTACGGAGCGTGAGAAATCTTAAATAGTATTATTTGACATAAAAATTTAGGCTCTTTAAGTTTAGAATTTTTTATTCTACTGTTACTTAGTTTCGAAATTTTTCGTTTCTCTACCAGATTGTAGAGATTTTAAAATACCCCTCCCAGGAAAAAAGAATTTAAAAAATATCACATACTTAAAATTTTAGTAATTTTATTTATATAGTAATTTATACTGTTTGTTAGTAATCATATTGCTTTATTTTAGTATCATTACTTACTCTATTATACCATATCACATTAGTAGATTATACTACTTGAGAATTCTTTTAATAGGACGAAAAGTTAAATTATTGTAAAGATAATAATCTTTAAAAGGATAAAAGTATAAAAGTTGAGTCTTTCAAATAGATAAATATTCAGCCTTTTTCATAATAAAAAAAGAAATAGAAATAAAATCCTATTAACGTCACTAGAAATATAGCAAGACCACGCGATTTTGGTGAATTCTAATGTATATTTAACGCGTGTTTCAGTATTCGTTTTGCAGGGGAAAGGCGTTTGGTACAGACGATGTTTAGCTTGATAATGAAGGCAGGAAATGAAATATGACTCCGTCGTTTGTTCATGCATCGTTCTCGTATTCGTATTTCATTGTTTGTTGCCCCGTGCTTTTCCTATGAAATTATTAATGTCGGTTACAGCAGTCCTCGTCGAACGGAGGGGGATTCAGCCTGATCCGTAACGGGAATCAAGGTAATCAGCTTTTCGGTTGTTGTCAGAATTGTTCGCACACACGCTTCGTACTTACTAACGATGTTATTTTAAACGTCCTCTTAATTGCTTCGAATCTTAACATTTGGACGTAAACGTTTGTTTAGGTATATCTTGTCAATTCATGTATTGAACCTTGTCCAATCTCTTTGTCTTAATCATCGATTGTCCAGCGATCTAAACTTATTTCGAATTTCATTAACTGATAGAAAAAAGAAAAAGAAGAAAATTGGAATAAAGAATTGGAATGATCTTTGCATTAAGATTGATTTTGATTCTTAAACGTGAAACATTCGACGTTAATTTCAACAGTTTTCCACTTTTCCAAATTTTGATAAGTGTATCAATGCATTAGAGTATGTTCTATAGTACATAAAATATTATATACTATTTTAAAATAATACCGTAAGAATTATTATTTACTATTTTAAATTAAATAATAATTACTATATACTATTTTATATAATATAAAAAATAATACTCTAATACTATCTGGTATTATTTTTTATATTATATTATGTTACATTTATATTATATTGAAATACTATTCTATATTATTAACACACTTTGATAATCCCAATTTATGTATGAGACAATTGTAATATTAGTATTATAGTATAACTTTCTATTAGTATTATAGTAATATTAGTATCTGTTATCTAGTATCTATTAGTCTATTATATCTAGTATCTATTATACTAATACTATGCCAATAGTATACTTTCTTGCTTACAATTAGTATTCAGACAATTATCGACAACCTCTGGTAAATCTTGAAACACTGCGAATGCTCTATCGAGGTCGACGCAAATTCGATGTTAACCCGAGTCGTCGATGTTAACGAGAATCTTGACGTGTCTGGTAACGTGGTTGGCAAATAGGAAACAACACTCGCTAGAATTGAAACAAATTGATCGTACGGTAATTTATGCGCCTGTATTCCACGCTCTGTAATTACGTTGAAATTATACGGAGCGTACGATAAGTGAAATATAGCGGCTGATATTGCAAACAAAACTGGAGATCTCCCATGCGACACGAGCACCGCGCAACTCAGGTATCTGATCATTAGCTTGAAGCGCAGAGACAGGACACGGTAATAATCTACAATCGAGTTTTAACCGACCCGGCTGTTCGCTGTCTTTCGGTCCACCATCGCCCAATTTGGACTTCGAGCCCCGCTCGAAAATACCCGGGAACGCAAATACTTCATTCGGCGAACGAGACTGCCTTTCAATCTCAATTAAAAGTTTCCCGAGGAAAATGAACTTGCCTTGGCGCTGCTTCAGATACTCGACGTGGAACCAACGAAATAACAGCACACAAGTGGTTTTATTCAAGATTTGAGAATAGAGGAAAGAAGTTGAAATTGGAGGAGCAAGGCTATTTTGCTGGTTACAATTAGCTAATGTCGCAAAACAGAGTGCGGCAGGAAGTTGTAAATTTCTAATCGAAACAGTCTAGAATAGATATTCGTTTCATGAAATGTTAATTTCATTAATTTCATGAAGATTCGCTAAATATCTTTAATTTGCGCTGGCAACTGATTGCGGACCGTAACGAGTGACCGAACCGTATACAATGAAACTCGTCGGTATGATATCACAATAGAAATTATCGAGAAGCAATAAATTTATTATTTGTTTTGCCCATTTTGTTTTACTTAAATATACTTGAAAATAGAGAAAATATTACAATTTTGGAACAAAAAATTCTAGACGTGCATGGCACATCGTTCCAGCGTAAGATGATAACATGTAAAGTTTCCGCAATCGAATGACCGAATGAGAATATTTTAAAAATGGAAGAGTTGGGAAGTCGGAAGTTGTGGAATTTTTATCATGGAAAACGCCGAATTCCTCAAAACGATCTTTAATATACGTGTCTTTATTAAAGATTAAAGTGGTCTTTCGACAACATTCTAAATACATAACTTTCTGGAAATTTTGTAAAATTCGTAGAGAAAATACTAACTAAAAGTTTGTCGAGGAAAAAATTGAAAGAATATAATACTGTTAACGAGTTAATATTAATCTTGAATTTAATTCCAAGAATTCTTCTTACAACTCGTATCGATGAAACGTGTTGTATAGCAGGGCTGTGTTAGAAATATGAAGTCTCCCGGATTAAATCGCGTAGAGTTTAAATATAACTCTAGAATTTTTATGTTTCCTTCTCCTCTTTTGTCTTCTCGTTTTTCTCCCAGCTCCCTACACCGAGCTTTCCCGTTGTTTGAAATTGTTGTATTTCATAAACTGCTTTCCACCGGAATTCGCAATTGCTTACTACAAACCCGTTCTCCCGCAACGGTAATTACTCTAATTAAGTATTTCACATTCAGCTAATTTTGCCGTGCACTACAAGGGAAAAAGTGTCGCTCGACGATTAGGACCTGCTTTCTGCGATGTTTCCCGCTTCGAAAATATGAACCGTTCCGTTCGATATTGTAAAGAGAATTAATATATTAAAATATGTGAAAATGTTAAATGTTAAAATATCGAGGAATACTTGTCGTGTCGTTTTTACTTCATTGAACTAATATTTTTCCTTTTAATATAGAGCGGTCACTGAAAGACTGAATGATATAAAACAAAAATAGCTTTTGCAAACACATGTTTTTTTTTTAATTTTTTATTATTTTATTTGGAAATATAATTAATGGGTTCTTTTTCAGAATTTTTTTCTATAATCTACAAAAGAAGATTGAAAATGAACAAGTTATGATTTTTTTCCCCCTTCAGTTTTACAGTGGCCATCCAGTACTTTACGATATTGTGATTAAACAGTTAAACTCGATCAAAAATGTCAAGAATTGAGGATTAGAACGAAGTATCGACGTACTGCAGTTCCATCTACTGATCATTCAATATACAAATTAAATTTTCAAACAAGAGGAATCGCAATCAATTTTAATTCGTTTAAAACGAATAGGAAAGTACAGGTAATCCCTTGGTAAGAATTTTCCTTAATATCTCTCGAGATCGAAGTGATCCTTAATGGAAGTTTCTATATCGGTACAATAATCAACCAATAGTATCGTTCTCTACAAAATCGATATGGCAACAATAAATATCCGACCAATTCCAGAAGTCCAGATAATCGATAGTTGGATAATCAGCATTCCTGTGCATAAGTGCTGATCCTCTTCCTCATTGAATTCCAATCACCACTCGCCTATTTTTCCATTAATACTAAAACCATCGAAGCTTCCGAGTTGAGAGAAATTAGAGCGCGTGGAATAAGGGAAATATTTATAATACAATAAAGAAAATAATTGGTTAATATTTATTTGCAAAATAAACATTTATAAAATACAATGAAATTAATATTAATAAAGTTACAAGTGTTTTTAAATAATAATACAATCGAATAAAAGTAAATTCTAACTCTCAAACGTTATCGATAGCAAAAACTTTTCTGAAACAGAAAGTTATTTACAGTCAACGTCTCAGATTCTTGAAATTAGATTCCCACAATTTTTAAATAAGACAAACGACGATAATTGTTATCGAATCTTCTTTGCCAGTCAATCAGTTTTCGAAATTGAATTAAATGGCAAAGATTATACTTGATTCTGGTTAACAGCTAATTCCTGAGGATGTGTTCGAATATGTTCGTGGATTAATTTTGTGTGATCGATTCTCAAGAACTCTCCTCTTACAATTAGACTCCCAATCTTAGAAGATGTATTGATAATAATAGTCTTTCCACTTTTCTGAAACGAGAGAGATTTATCATCGTTTCAAGACTTATTCTCTTAGGAGGTGTGATTGAATTTATGGTGAGCCGCGTGTGTTACGTTGCCCACCCATGAACGCGGTGAATGTCGCTTACATAGAGAGATTCAACGTAGCCTGGGAGCGAAAGTAAAACACTTGAATTTTCATGCACGACAACAGAAATCCTGATATACCGGCTCGTATCACCGGCACGACTTTAGAAACACTCGATCAAATTTCCCCGGACGTTTTCTCACCGCTATCTCTGTTCGCGTTCAGGCGTCGACTTATGCGCGTCGCGCACTTTGCGAGAATCTTGTTTCAACAGCCGGTTCCCAGCGAGCTTGGATACTTGGTTTCACAGGTTAATTTACATCGAAGACAATTATTCAAGTGATTGATTGTGATTCGGTATAGGTAAGCTGCGGGATACACGCATTGTCAGAAGGCACTGGTAAATTTCTCACTGTTGACGTATTATTTTACCGTCGCGGATATTATGCAGATTCTGGTAGGAAACTGGCACGGTATATGAATATTGGAAAATGTAAATAATAAATCGGGAATATTTATGTTTTCATTACGTCGATGGCCGATGTTACGTTCTTTTTTCTTTCATGCGGTGAATCAAGATCGAAAATTATCGGGTCGTTGTTTTTAATTAAAACAATAATTCAATTTATATGGAAATTTTTTAAATTTCAAATGCGGATCATTGTCTAGTCTAGGTATGCGATATTATTAAACTTGAAGATTTTCTTTACGTGGAAAATTATTCGATTTCGCGGAGGAAATTTAATGCAACATTTATATTAAGTTATTTTCAAATTATTTTGCAAAGCTCGGATGTCAATATAACTTTTTAAGAAATTAGAAGTAAAGAATACAGCCTCAAATTTCTATTTCACACGATTATTTGTTATTTATTTTCAAAATAAATTTTTTATTTTCCATATGTTTCCATATACATTTAAATATATTATATATTTTCGCAAATATTTCTACAATTTTTTCAAGTTTATTTTGATAAGTAAATTACTGTAATAAACTGTTTTTTATGTAAAACATAAAAATGCAAAAATAATTGGAACCTAGCAGCCTCTCTAACTTATTGTACGAAGCTGAAAAGTTTTTGATTGTCACTCAATAACTTATTATCTAATTAATTACACTTTTAGTGTCACTGTATTTTAATATATGTTTTATTATATATTAAACTCATATTAAAATTTAATCAATTTCCCATTGAGGAACACGAGCGGAAATTTATTCTCTCACTTGTTTGACTTTGCAGTTTACAAGTTTACAAATTTAAAAGCATAGAAGTATGTCTTTTACAATTTTATTCCTCACTTCTATTCATAAGTATAAATCAAACGAATTAAATGATAACGTGAATACATATGTATATTCTTGAAAAAACATAAATTGGCTTCACAGTGTCAATATTAAAAATAATCGCATTATTTATATATATTTTATCCAGAACATTTTATGAAAACGGTAATAAATAAATATTGACTCGTGCAAACATCATGTCCAATGAATTGCAATAAACGTAATTTAAAAGAGAGTTTCATCAAAAATAAATAATTTGCAAATTACGCAAATATTTCTGTTTTGTACTCACTGCGCTCTTTTAAATATAACAAACCCAACAAGGATAATATGTTTCTTAAATGTTAATACATTTGTCAAATAATTATTTTAATTCTAGAAGTACTTAGATTACTTTATGATTAGTGGAAGTTTTAAAATAATTAAGTAATTGTCCAATTAATTAATAGTTTGTGATTATACATCAATCAAGGGCTTCGAGGGAAATAAGATTTTTGAAACAAATATATTTGGGGAAGTTTGGAAGTTTAGAACCGAGGGAAACACGAGGCAAACAAGAGAAGAGAAGTTAGGCGATGGATGTATTAAGTTTCCAATAATGCAAATATTTATATAAAATTTACTAAGATTACTTCGCGCGGCATTGTTAATTTATGCTATCGTAATTGAAAGCATTGTGGAAATTAAGACTAGACTGCGGATCTGCAATTTCGAATTTTTACAAATAGAATTAAAAATGTATAATAAATTAAAATAACATGTAATAGATATATAATAAATTAATAGAATTAAAAATATATAGCCTAGGTAGAAATTTCTATCCACCACTAAATATATTATGAGTACTCTGTATGTTATGAATACTCTGCTATGATATATTTCTACATCTTTCTACAATTCACGTGAATTCTGGGGAATATTTTGGTATTTCTAAATTTTTCATAAACAATTTTGTTTAAAAAAAATAATAATTTGTTTTCGTAGTGTTATTTACGAAAAATAACAAGCGTTCCTGTTTTATTTCTTATTTCATATTTGATATGTGTCAATTGTGAAAGTTTATATTTTGATCAATTATTGATCGTAAGTTATTGATGAAAATCGTTGTTAATGTTCTTTATATTTTTTAATATATATTATATTTTAATTTTCAATTCGTATCTTCAGGTTGTAATTAATGACTAAAGCACAACTGCAGAAAAGATTTAACACTGAAATTATTGACGATTATAGTTGTCAGAGAAATTAGAGTGCAGTAGAAAATATTTTATAATACAATGTAAAGAACACAAATATTTTACAAAACTCATTCAAATCTCAAGTAGCATCGTGAATTTGGTCATTTTCATTCCAATCAATCTAGTGTCAAATTTTCATACAAAATATTATTAAAAATACACTAGGCTGTAGCTATTTTTGCACATTACAGATTTTCTCGTAAACCCCGCAACATCCGCAGTTTGTTGATAGCAATATTCTCAGCTAGATCTGTTAATACCAAATTGCCTATAGGTTCGTCAATGAAACTTACAGCCTAAAGCAGAATACACAACAAAGTACTCAGAAATGAAGCGATCCGTCCATTTTAATCGCCTGTAAGCTACCGCTGGCGGTCATACTTTAGTTCGCAACAAACTTCACTTTCGCGCAACAATTACAATCCGGAGCCCATTTTAATCTGACTATAGCCTCCAAACTTCTCCCTCGCCTAACTCTCCTGCCGTACCGCGGGATATACCAGCAACGTTTTATACGCGCATGCACGATATGTAAACATGTAAACAGGCGAAGCTCGGCGGTCGGGAACAAAACACGGTTGAAAACGCGCGGGGCTGGTAATACAAGCTTGTCCCGTGGATGGGGAAGAAAAGTGCGCGTTGCTCGATCTCGGGGAAAAGATTGAACTTCCTGGGGTAGGGATGGAATCAAGTGCAATGTCCGATATCTGAGTGTCGTTCGTTTCGTAGGTGTTGAGTATTACTCGACGGTAAAAATGTTCTCGACGATAGTACATACATTTGCACGCGGCCTTCGACAGGTTGCACGCTAAGGTGGCGTCGAGTGAAATAGTTCCACTTCCAAGAATTCGGACGCTTATGAGGGTATTCTGGTAATCCGGCTCGTAAAAGTCGACTTGTTTGAGATTTTTTGCTAAAGAAACCATGATACAGTTTGGTATGCAGTTTTCGCACACAGATTTATTCATACTTAAAGAGTATTTACAATTTTTTTTTTTTTTTTTTTAACGAAGTTAATGAAAGTTGTGGAAATTATGTAGCCTTAGGTAAGGCATGTTTTTAAAAACGAGTTCGAATGGCTGACGTGGTTCCGTCTGGTTATTTGAAAATTACCTTAATTAGTATAAATATGGCTATCGCATGAACCACGGAGACAGCGAAATTTCGAAAATTAAAAAAATATCAGCATTTTGAAGTTAAAATATCGATTTTCTTTGTACTTTTCGTCTTTTGGGTGGTAAAAAAAAATCGAAAATACATCAGATTTTGAAATCCGTGGTTCATACGATAAAAGTATATCCGATGAAAATCTCCTCTAAATTTCAAGTCAATCGGTCAACCAAAACGTGAGATATCCCGTCAGCCAGTTTAAAAAATATGGATTTGAGAAAAACACGTTTGAACTTCTTGTTACCCGTTGTAATATTCATACTTACAATCAATCGAGCAGTACAGATAATAAAATATTATAAAATGATAATAATATAAATAGTAATATTATAAAATAAAATATTTTTTGAGAAATACACATTTGAAGTTTTTGTTACCCGTTGTACAAAAATATTCATACTGACGTTGCGAGTAGTACACCTATAACTTTGCTAATTTTACGAATTCAAACAAATCCTCTTACATAGACATTTTCGAAAGTATATACTTTGAGAAAATGGAAAAAAATTGATTTTTTTAAAGCCAGATTACCAGAATATCCCCTCAAGTGGAGACTACTGTATATAACGTCAATTATTTCTTAGTATTCTTCTCTTCTGTTAATTATCAGACTTGAAGTGATTTTAACTTCTTGCGCTGGAATGACGTGCCACGCGCGTCGAGAATACAATTTTTGGCCCAAAATTGCAATATTTTCTCAGTTTTAAGTACATTGAAACATAACCCGGGCAAAACAAATAATAAATTTATTAATTCTTAGTAATTACTCTTAGTAATTTCTATCCACTGATATACCGATGGATTAAAAAGAGAAGAGTTATTGTATACGGTTTGGTCACTCGTTATGGTCCGCGAACCAGTTACTAGCGCAAGAGGTTAACACGCAGAGAACAATAAAAGGAAAAAAAAAACACAAACAAACGATGGAAAAAGAAAAAAACTTGTTTCACTCGAGATATCATCCTGCTTATTGTTAGAATCGAGTGTAGCTGGAATTGCTATTGGTAACGCTCTGTCAAGATTTAAGAATTCAACGGCCAAAGGTTCGAACCTACTTGCGAGGTACTCGATCCCATCTCTAGCTTCCGGCAGCCTCGCGAGCGGGGGTGGATTCGTCACGGTGAATCCGTTGAGAAAGAAAGAGGGCGAGGAAGTGGAGAGGGGAGAGAAGAAAGTGAGAGGAGAAGATGAGAGCTATGGAGGGGGAGAAAGCGAAGGCTGGATAAAGACAGAGTGGAAACGGACGAGCACGTAGCTTGTTACCACTTGTTTATCCAGCCGCGTTGCAGGCTTGTTCTCGAGCAACGTTAGAAAACCGGGACCGTTTCCCTCTGCACCCTCTGCCGGTTTCTGTCTTTGCTCTCGAATGCCGGGGACATACTAAACGTACGTTGGTACGTGCACTCATTAAGCTTTCTCGAAGGTACTCCATTTCTACCAGCAGTCTCTCTCTTTCTCACTTTCTCCACGTCGCTGGCACACCCTTTCTTTTCAACTTTCCAACGAATGCCTCGATCCACGTATCCATTTGTATCCCCTTGTCTTCTCGTCGTGCGGCGTGTCGCTTCCTTCGGGCTCGTTTCGGGCTGGTTCGTCCATCCCCGAAACTTTGTCCCTGTCCCCTTCAGCCGCTCCATTTCTCTCCTCCGCGGCTTCCTCGACGAGACGCGGTGCCTCGTCCTTCGCTCCTCGTTATTGGCCCCTTTCTGCTGGAAAATCACGAGAAACGAGATCGCAGTCCACTTGGTCCCGGCGGGGGAATTTAGAGGGAAGCTTGGAGTCGTGGCATGCTGCCGGAACGTTGTCGGAGACGCGGAGTAATCGTCGTTGTTCGCTCGACTACTTCTTCCTCGAGGAATTTTCTATCGCGTTGTATTTAACTGCGATCGTGTGAAGAATCATACGCGATTGTAAATACGCGTGATGATTGAAGAAGTTTCGGCACTGAAACTACCGACGATTAAAGTATAATATTCTTAGCAAAGAGAGATTAAAATGCAAGGTGGAAAAAGTTAATAACACAATAAAGAACGCAAGCTTCTACTGATATGTTTTATTGTAGATTACTCGAGTATTTAAAACTATAACGTTACGAATGTATAAAATTTCCATACAAATATTATAAATTGGCCATTTTGACCATCTTGGTAGTTTTAGTGTTAACAACCTAGTTTTAGTAACCTCAGTACAAGAAACAATGCTAGATCGAAGAATTTTATCGTGAAGAGAAATTTAATTATCATAGAATTAATTTAATTATTTGAAATGAATTTAATTAGAAAATTAGTTATGAGAGTTACTTAAATTCTCCGGTGAAATTCCATACAGAAAGGTGCAATATTTACAGAGTATATCTTGTTCAGAGAGTGAGAATGAATATTGTAACGTGAAATTTAGATGGAACAGCAGACAATTAATTCGATTTGTCTGCAAGCTCTGGAAAACATTAGTTCTAGAAGAGAAATCTAAGAGTTTCATAAATTAAGAGCATTAAAGGATCACTAAATGAAAAAAGAATTATATCGATGGAATGTTGATCGCGAAACTGCAATCACATTTTTGAAACGTCCTGTGAAAGAATCCTTGACAGAACTTTTAAAATGACCAAATAACTTCACAATAACATTCAAGCGATAAAAAAAAAGAAGAGAAAAGAGATTGTGAAATTTATGAATGGAAGTTGCAGCGTTGTTTATCAAAAAAAAAAAAAAGAAAAAAGAAAAAAACCGTCGACCAACGCGAAAATGTAACAAGGTGAGGGAAAAGTGGCAATGAAAAAGCAACAAAAGAAAGAAAAACACATGGGTATGTCGAGTAGTAGCTACTAGCCACGTCGACCTATTTTTGTTATACTCTACTGGTATACCGTACGACATTGCAGACGTGCCATACAGAAAATACAGAGAGGAACTGGTGTAACACGGTTAAATACCAGACGCGGCTCGTTTATAAAATTCTAACCCCCCGGAACGGTCGTTGTCGGGCTCTCGATGCCATAATAAATTTCCAGACGCAGCCGAGGGTGCTGTTCTCTGCTACTAACTTGCTTCGAGAGCCAACTTCCTTATAATGGTATTTCCGTGTCCGAGCGTGTCCTTAAACGATACCGCGTTCCACGAAAACGATTAATTAAAATTTCCTACGTGCTCCTGCGGTGGATTTATACACGTTTCAACGAAGTTGGGAATTTTTTTCATCTGCTTGGATTATAAATTGCAATTGTCGAGTAATTAGATTGGCCAGGAGCTATTTCAATAATTACCGTTGACGAAATTATTACATAATTGGCTTGTTACATAAGTGTTTTAAAATTAATATTTTATTCGTTGTATCTAGAACTCGTGGTTTTTGTTGATAGAAGGTGATTTTGTTGTTTGAATGTGTGTTTCCTGGACGTTGGAAATTATAAGGATAAATGACAGATGAGAGAATAATTCCTTGAATAAATAAGATTTAGTATTAGAATTAGTTGACACTTGATCTCTATTTTTTATTAACCAGCATCTACATTAAATTAGGTGAAAAGTTTCCAATTTTCAACGTATGTTGTACCGCGATTATCATTAAATGTACACATCGAAACACGTCCAAGAAGGGGATTTTTCTCAACTTCTCTCGTGAAATTCAATTGGGAACCGAGAAAAGTTAATTATGTAATTTCACCAATTCGAAGCAAGAGTAAAGCAACTCATTAACTGAAATATTATCACAAAGTAAGGAATTAATTTCCTTTGTTTCGTTCAAGTTTGCGATTTGAGTGAATCTCTACGATTTGTCAAGAGAATAACTGAAGAATAATTGTCTTCGAAGAAGAAATTAATTTTGAAAACTTTTCTTCTCCTTAATGAAAAAAAGAGAGAGAGAGAGAGAGAGAAAAATGAACGACAATGGGAAAGTAAAGCCGCGCGGAATATTCTTGAGAAATAGGTTAAAGGATGAGAGCACACCGTGAAAGATTCGTGGAAAAGGGCGAAGAGGACGATAAAAAGGGAAAAAAGCGAGACGAGGGAAATTAACATTCCAATAATATCTGTTTAATAAAAACCTCCTTAAATTTTACAGGACTTCGTTAAAGAAAAGTTACAGCTGAAAAGTTTCTTCGTTAGCTGCGGCGAGTGAAGAATTGTTACTTGAATCTCACGGGCCAATGATCCTCTTGGATACTTTTGTCATTTATTACAGTATTCTCCGCTGTTTTTAAAAATCCGAGAATTATGATACAAAACAGAATAATAATTGCAATTTATTAATGATTCTTAAAAATGGACCGAGCGTGTTATTTTGATATACAATATTGCATTAATTATATGACATTGATTAGATAATTATATACATTAAATATATAATAAAATGTTCGTATTATTAATATTAATAATTTCTGTTAAATTTTGTAATTTTAATTAAATGAATTTCGTGATAGCGTTCGATCGAAAATAGGTCGAATTAATTACATATTACAATTTTATAATGAGCAATTTAATAGTCAGACGCAGCACAAATCATAGTTTTTTAAATTAACATATGTTTTTAAATACTTTTGTACGTTATATGTGATCGAATTGATTATATGGAAAGTTCAGAGGCCAACGAGTCATCTTTCATTAAAAATAATTTCTGTTGCTAAAATTCAGTCAATCGACCGAACAGTTTAACCACCATAATATGATCGTAACATGATTATTATGATATTATAATTACACTGTTCCATGGGTCGAAAGTTTTCGTAAGGAAAACATGTTTGTATAGCAGAGAGAAGTCTAATGGAAAACGACTTACACTGATTGGCTTCTAATCCATATATCAATTCTACTAATTCAACATAATGCATAGTTTACTATTTGATTATAGTACGAATCGTAATTCTTTTAATTGACGTACACTACTCTTCTTTTTAAATCAAAATTTACAATATTCAAAGTTTCTACATATGTTTAAGCTACAAATACCTTTTTTTTTTTTTTAGATAAGCTGAATTCGAAATTTGAATACCAAATTCATTTCGCCGCTATCTTCCTCGTGTCCGCGGTTCGAAGCGCGTTCTGTAAGAGTATATTTTTTAAAATTATTCGATTTCGGTGGCGGAACCGAACACCCGATCCCGGGATGGGACGAAAGTCAGAGAAACGAATTCGTTTCTGCGGCGTGCATGCATTATTCGCAGACGCACCTGTGACGCGCAACCTAATCGATATTCGCGGCCGTGGTTTTTCAAAATACAGGTATATTCGAGGCACAAATGACAGCACGTTTCGTTTCTCTCTAGCTTGTTGCACGCGATTGTTATTCGTCGGTGGATTCTTTTCACTTTTCTAATGACTTCTCCATCTGTCCGATAAATAAATCCATATTTTGACAATCTAATGCGCTTTCCGTAATATTGTAATATCGGTTATTATAATTAATCTGTTATAATTTTAGTTATGTTTAAATATAACAGATAGCCTGTTTGTTGATCATAGAAATATGATAAAATATGAATGTGACACGTAGAAACGTAGGCTTTTCTTTTTTTAAAAAAAAGACCAGAGCCGTAAGAGTGAGAGAGCGTTGAAAGAAAACTGTTAAAAAGTGTCAATTGTGTTGTTAAAAGAATTTATTTGTTAACTCGTGTTGTTTTAAAGTAATTTGTCTTGTTTAATTATTTGTCGTTCTATTATCATAATTTTCATTAAATAAACATTATTTATATTATATCTCTACAGTATGGAACGTTAATACTGAATTTATTATTATTCTTTTATAAATTTTGCAAATGCTAAACTCTTACATTCAAAATAGTGAGTTGAAATCTCCCAACCAATGAGAACCTATTTAGTTAGAGTTAATTAAATTTGGATTTATGCATCATGAAGAATGCGATACAGAGAACGAAATCATCACGTGTCAGATAAAAACCAGATTGATTCAGGTACTTCGATCGTGTTCTGGCTCGTGTAGGCGCGGTTCAACGAGGAGACGAAAATGTTTAAAAGTGTACACGAAGTTGCGCGGGGCAGAGCGTGACGACCACGCGGGTGTCCTGTTAGAACTTGGCCGTAGTTTCCAAGTTTTTCGAAATACAAACTGCGGGGTTGTGTGTTCAGGCGCATGTGTGTGCGTAACGACCGCATGTGTGCGCACCATTGAGTACCGGTGTTATACGCTGGTCACGTCTGAAATCGAAAAGTTGTACACCTACCGTGAGCAACTCAACTCCGTGAAAAGTTCCTCCAAAGTTTCAAGTATCTGTACCGTTCAACGACGGAGCAATGACGGAATTACGAAACTACTAAGCAGAGATAAAAATTGAATAAAAGGAGCAAACAAAGAAAAAAAAGAAAGAAAAGAGGAAGAGGATTTTGAATTATCTGGATGAACATGGAATTAATAGATTGAGAATTGTTATGCGTTCCTGGAAAATGTGAGCCATAGAGCGAAATGTGACATTTATTACAAAAAATTTATTACAGAAACAAATTTCGATATCCTGAGTTAAGTTTGTAAAATGATAAAAATGTCGTCTGCTGATTAAGATACATATGTACTTGTAGAGTAAAATTGAGACGCAACGTTTTAATTCGTCAATTTTCGCATTTCAAAAATTATTTCAATTATTGTAATATTTCCAAGTTGCATTGTCATTAATCTGTAAATTTTCCACATTTATTTCTACTCATCTTAGATTTCCTCAATACTAGGCTAGAAATCTAGGAAAAAGCTGTCAGTTATAAAAGAATGTTGGACTGAAGTTTCTGTTATAATATTTTAGATTTCCTTGATGTAATTTTCATAGATTTATTATTTATTATTTAGATAAATATATTGCGTTTATTCTGTTTACTGCGTAGATTTATCTTATAGATAAACAACAACGAAATCACACTTCCATGTAGGTAATAATATGTCGTTTTTCACGAATCGTTCGACAAAATTTAATGCTACTAATGAATTTCGCCGACAAGTTATTATCTGCTAATCTTTGGCCGCGTTTAAACCGTGCGAATGATATTAATTACTGACTGCTAATGGACGGGGCATGATCATCGCTCGTCAGTGTAACATCATTGATGGAGATTTCTAAAGATTAATTCCATTGCACGTACATTATGGTTATCAATTGTTGTCTCCGATGTTTGCTCGTTTTATTATGTTAATACGATATAAACTTGATAATCCTCGCGTGGAAAATTAATTTTACGTAATCACAGTGTAAAATTGCGTGTTCGTCCGGTATGCAAAATTTGTTATATATTTGTAATACGATGAGCAACGATTAAAATGAAAATCATTTGGGATAATATACATTTATTCGCGAACAATTAATTAAATTGCATATTCAACGTACGCTCGACAATATTGCTCGAAGAAAAATGATACTTGTTGACAGCTGATGTACATCGAAATGAAAAAAATTAAGACGGTTATCAATTGGAAGTAACTTGAAACCTGGAGAAATTGTTTGTTAATGTACGATATACTGCAAACTATAGTATGCAGTAGGCAAAATATCCCTCAAATATTAATAAGAAAATGAAAATGTACAATGAAATTTCTAAATTTTCTGGTACTAAATATTAAATTTCATTTCTTCGAGAATCACATTCTTTGATAGACAAAATTTTTAAAAACGAGGTTGTTAGAAATAAAATCATTGAAACGCTCGTAATAAAACTTTCATTTATATTTATTTCTCTTCGAGAAAATTAACATTTATTCAACTTAACTTCCAACTGCTGAAATTCATTACTACCTAAAGAATTAAAATTAGAAAAAAAATTCATCAAAAATCGTTTTCCTAGTGACAATTTTCTCCCCAATTGAAAAACAAAGTATCAACAAACTCAATTCAATTCACTTAAATTCAATTCAAAATCGGATTACTTATCAAACTTAACCTCAGGCATAATGTCGTTTAAATTATATTATCGTCTGTTGTAATTGATGTGGCATAGTTGCTTGTTTTGCATATTTCCTGCGCATAAATGTCATAATAACATATTGCTTGCATATTTCACCGGGCGCACATATTGATTACAGTCTATTGATAACGCTTAAATTGGAAATTCTTTGAATTTCTGGGGCTACTTCCGTCGATTCAATTTGCCACTGGCCGATGAACGATAATCGCGGAATTAAGAGGGTGGAAGAGGGAGGGTCGAGGGGGATTGATAAGCCTGTTTTCAGCGTTTCGTGTTCTAAGTTCGCGAGCCATATTCCCGTTCGCAATTACGAGATCGGTTGGTTCTGCGGGATCAGTTTTTCCGCGGGCGGTTCCGAAGTAGAAATGGAGAAATTCGAACAATTTGCAGAGCTGTCCTCCGCTCTGATCGATCGTTCCCACGCCGCCTGTTACCACTACAATTAGACGAGCCACCCTTTTATATTTACCCTTTAGCCAACCTATTCCACGAATTTATTTTCGATAGTTTCGGCATTGTTTGCTGCCGCTCCCGCGTTTATCATGCTGACGTTTAAATATACGAGGTTCGACGAACATTAATTATAGCGAAGAAATTGTTGAGGCCAACGTACGTAACAATTTGTCACATAGACGTGTCTTAGAACTAGTTCGTTCGATTAGACATTTTTACGTATCCTCCATGTGTAAATATTTTCGATAATTTATCTAAACTAAACTAGTAGTTGTCAGTTTCTTATTATTTTATAGCAATTATTATAAACTAATGTAATAAAACTAGTGTAATGTACTACTAAGTGTCATTAAAAATTTCAATGGACTATAAATTTATTGCATGTTTTAAGAAGTAACTCAATTTTGATTGATTTTGAATCGATCAATGTTTAAATTACATTTATTCAGAAAAAGACCGAAGGTTTCACATTCAGAAGTTTGTTGGTTTTTGTGGTTTATTAGAATATTATTTAGAAGTGATTGTAATGATTTTCACAATAAGTGAAAGTTATAATAACTTTCAGAAAGTGATTCTGTTTTGATTTAGTTTAAATTGGCTTTTTTTTATTGTTTTACTGCAATCACTGGAACTTTCTTATTTCTTCAATTGTTTAATCTGTTAAATATCTATTAAATATAATTGTTTAATCTATTAAATATTTTCTCGGGACACAAATATTAAAATAACAGACAGCTTTCGGAAATTCAGTATACAAATCACAGAGACGGGAGAAACATCTTCAGTATTTACAGAAAAATTGTTTCAAATATTTCTTTATAAATTTTATGAAATGGTTGAATTTCAGTGGAAAAAGCATTTGTCAGAGGAAAATGTCAGCAATAAAATATTGAAAAAAGAAAGAAGCAGAATTTTGTAATGTAAACTGAACAAATATTGAAAATGAAATGTCACGTTAATGTAACATTTGTTTAATGGTATAAATCGAAAGGTATAAAGGTGGACACCTCGATGAAAATGCTGTAGCAATGTAATTATTTTGAACGTCACGAGCTTGAGCTTGACATGCTTTTATTATAACGTATAAAAAATCCCGAAATTTCGGGAATTCGGTGTAAAATTTTATTACTAGATTACATCTAGATATTAAACGCTAATTCAACGTGCATCAGCACGTTTCGTTATATTATACTTCTGCGCATTTATGGAGACTCATTTTTGAGTTTCTTGAATCTCTCATTAAATATTAGAATAGCTCCTAAATTAAAAATTCCTTCACTAAATTCACGTTCTATTATTTTAACAGTATTAAAAACAACATTATTCTCCAGCTTTATGTACAATTTTGTGTAAATTCATTTATGCATGTATACTTTACAAACGTGTGTATAGTATGAAAATTAACGTTGAGTTTTAATAATATCATGGTCGTCGAAAGATATTAGAAAAAGTATTTCTAATTAAAACGTAACATAACAGGTAGATGTACTGTTTTAAATAATAATTTCAATTGAAGAATACTTGTTCCCCGTATTTATTAGAATTTTCTAAAAATCTTCTGTTTTTCGTCGCAGCGATTTTTTTCGAAGTGTCGTTTCAATTCCTTTCATTATTATTGAAATTTTATTCCACGGATTCGGAGCAAAAGATTCTAGCTCCGCGGATATACTTAATATTCTTCAGTCCCCGGTATCAAAGTTTCTAACGGGAACTTCTGGAAGAAAAATTTTTGGAAAGGAGATCGCGGAATGGAGATCATTCCAATGTGAATTTAAAACGAGGCGAACCTTTGATGGATAGACGAAGTGCTACCTCTCGTCGATAAATCATGCTAATTTAGTTTGACGGAGTTAACTGTGGAAAGATGTTGAACAATCTTGTTTCTATTTCATACGTTCGCGCAACGTTCATACGTGATTTCTGATTTTCGCATAAATTCGAATAAGTGGCCTGCACTGCTTCAACGAAACAAATATTAATGTTACAAAAACTTATATAATCAATGCATTTTAATTAATAGTATGATCCTGTCATAAGGGAAAAAATTCATTGCATAATGATTTAATTCGTTTTTCCGTATTATATAAATATTACGTGCGTTTTGTATATGGTAACAAATAAATTGCTTGCGTTGATAATAACTCTCTACGGATAACAACAATTGAGAATTTTTTATGCAAGAATTGAATTGCTAAATAGAAGTATGATCAACGTTATGCAACATAACGTTGTAACATATTGTATATTATAGAATTAAATAGGAAAACTTATTTCATTGTTTAGTCATTATAAAATATTTTAGCTAAGATTAAAAAGTTAGTAATTTCGCAGTTTGAAAGAACGTTTCTCCTAGCGGGAAAGACAAAAATTCACCCTCACCAGTGTGTTTTGCTTCATCCGTGACAAAATTTCAATTGCTGTAAGCTTTTCACGATTTTCTTTACGTACCGAGGTACAGATACTCCGTGGAAATTGTCACTCGGCACACGTTTCAGCTGACTCTTTGAAACGTTAACGTTAGATGAAGAAGCGTTATAAAAACGGATACGATGGCACGTACGAGTCGTTCCTTTCTTTGCGCGAAATAATAGCGAAGGAGCCTCCGATCCTGCTGCGTTAGCTTTTATCGGAGAATGATAGTAATAATTATACAATGTGTCGCGCTGTTGAAGATGATTAACGATTACGCGTGAGAAAAATGTATCAAACGTAAGAAATAAAATTCTTCTCGCAATAAGGTCTCATCGTCGTTCGAGAAAATCAGGCATAATACATAATCGATAGATTATTCGACAAGCGAGAGCTGGAAAGTAAAATTTTTCTGTTCAGGGCCCCGTTTCCGAGGGATCTGAGTTTAATTAAAGATTGATTTAGTAAACGTGAAGTTTTAAATTGAGTTTTCTCGAAAAAGCGAAACGAAAGTCTTGCGAGAGAATTGTATTCCGCACTTTTCACTTACTTTCACAGGCAGAACAATTTCCTTCCCGTTATTTGCTCCTGGCCAGAACAGTACAGAATTTACTAAATTCAAGTACATTTGGTTAAACTTTCAAACTCGATTCTCTCGAACAACGGAATCTTAAATGAAAGAAATCCAAATTCATTCTCTATTTTCGATATCGGAACATCCTGTATGAGTCGATCTTGTCAAATCATATTATGTAGTATAGCATGACTTTAATTCAACTTTAACTCTTCGAATATATACGAGTAAATTAATCTCTTACACGCCAATACCCAAGACTATTATAACATTAGAATTATCAAACTGGTCAAAATGACTAATTCATAATTTTTTTCTTTAGATATATTACAGAGGCGAAACAGTGTATTTTTACAGGTTTAAATAAAATTTTTAATAAAATACATGAATGAAAGTTTGTGTATTCTATTGTATTTCTATATTTTTTTTCACTTTCTATGCTTTAGTCCTTGGTAGTTCCAGTGTTAATTTCTAGACCATTGACTCCGTCAAAGATCCTCCCTGAATAACGTTCAGACGATCGACATCCGTTCAGTACGTCTGAAAAAAAAAAAAAAATGACTACGAAGAAGTAAATAGAAAAGGGAATCTAAATATGCAACTGAGAAGCAAATCAGCCGAGCCGACTGAAAAGGGCCCGGCTGTGAAATCAGGTGCGGCAGTTTAATAAAGGGTGAGTACAAGCGAGAGGACGTGCCCGTCCAAGTCGAGTTCCCGTGTTCCACGGGGAAACTTTCCCCGGTTGAGGGGGATGGGGATGGAGTTAAACAAAACAGAAAGACTGGACGCGACTGCATCTGCCGTCAAATTATTCCGCCCTGAACTTCCCAACGTTAGGGGTCCACGCGCTTCCTAACGTTGTCCTGAATAAATCGACAGGCAGAGAACGCGCTACCAAGGATACACACGTAACAGACACTCCCCGACCATGAATCGATCCTCTTCGACGCGACGTCAAAGGCTACGGAGAGGGTATTCGGCTTCAGGACGATCGCGTTCTCGTTCTCGTTCTCGTGCTCGGTGTACGTACGTACGTATGTATGTATGTATGTAGATCTCAGATACCGACGGTGAGGGGGAGGACTTGATGCTACGCCCTGGAAACGTTTACGAGGACTCGACTGATACCTTGCCGATGTTGAAAAGCGGATGGAAAGTTGCCTCTCGTTACGTTGCCTGTTTTGTTGCCTGTCGCGTTTGTTCGCTTTGTGCGTCGACCTTCGGCGGACTGCTCGACGAGGATGTGACGCAGAGTGTGTACAGAGCGGGCCAAAAAACCGCTTCCTATTAAAATAAATCCTAATTTGTAATTCTTCTTTATTGTATATTCAATGAAATTTAATAAAATTATATTTAATTAATATATTTAATAAAATTAGTTTTTTTTCTTATGTTTTGATTCAATAATTTATTTAAAAAAGTAGATGGGTAGAAACTTTGGTGGAGAACGATCTTAGAAACCTTTTATGAACATGTAAACCGCGGATATTTGTGCGTTTGCCGGGAATTTCACAAATTTTACAAATTGTCGTAGAAAAGTGTGTGGAAGAAAAATATTCGAACGATCAAGTTATAATGTTTGGCGAGTGATCGACGGTTTTATTTGAAAATTTACGAAAATATTTGAATCTTCGATCTTGGAAACCATTTGTGGATGTAATATTTTTGTTGGCGGATGGACTGTAGATATTTATGTGTTTGTAGGGAATTTTAGGATACAGAAATGTGCAGACTGAAAGAAATATGTAAAAATATATAAATCAAGTTGTTACATTCGAGCGAATGATAAAAGTTGTTTGATTCTGAGAAATCATTCGCTGTTATTAGAAATTGGAGAATTTCCACAGTGATGGTGTCAGTGCTTTTTGAACAGAAAGATATAAAGTTTGTTTTATTGTATGTGTTTTATGTATTGCTATATATTCCATATACCCGTTTCTTCATTTTATTTTATATTATTATATTATTATATTTTATATTATTATATTATTATATTTTATATTATTATTATATTTTATATTATTATATTATTATATTTTATATTATTATTATATTTTATATTATTATATTATTATATTTTATATTATTATTCGCTCAAATTCAACGAGCCATAATATTCGTTTCCCACGACAATACGTTGTTTTTTTTCTGCGATAACCAACTAGTGACTTACGTGATTGTTGAAATTTCACAAAAATGAAGATCAACTAGTACAAGGTAATTGACAAGGTAGTTAAAGCTAATGAATAGGGTAATTGATGCGTATCACGTTCCTTATTATGTAGTTAAGATCCTTATATTAAATTTCTTCCTTATAACTCGATGAAAGCACTACCTTGAGGGCTAAGTAATACGTTGATTAAACCTTGGAGGGTTCTTCGAAAACGTCTGAAAGAATTTTTTTAAATTAGTGCGAAGAAATTACTTAAAATTACTTAAAATTTATTTCACCTATAACTCGTTGATTTCAAGTGTATTCATATTCTCCAAAATAGTTGTTGGTTCAGTTACGACTTAAATATATATTATAAATAATTGCAAGTTCTCTACAAAACTTTGGATGGCTCAAACTGTTTCAATTTAATTACTGAACCATTTAATTTCAACTTTACATTTGCTCGTTGCTTACTCAAATGGTCGTTTTGATGCAAGCTCGAAATATTTTCCAAGTCTTTCTTTCTTTTTTTCTTTCTTTTTTCTCTTTCTTTCTTTTTCTTTTTCTTTTCTTTATTACGACGAAGCCAGCTTGAACGAAAGAGGAAATGATTTTATTTTCCTGGCTCTTCGACCGCCATAAATTATCCGTTATCTTCATAACTTGGATACATTCGTTCTCCGTTATCTTCTTCACTTCGAGCAGCGGTTCTTTACGGTGGCTTTCCTCGAACTCTAAACTAGAATACTTTAATTCCTGCTCCTTTGCTGGACTGTACTCGCTGGTCGACCAAGGTAAACTACTTTACAAGCTCGAAAGAATTTGTGAGCTACCCTTGTTGATAAAGAACACATTCGAAAGCCCCCTCTCGAACCACTTGCACGCGAAATTTTCTAGGGAACGACGATTTTTATGAAATTTCGCTTGTTTGCAGAGAATCCCCGTGAAAGCGTCGAATAATTTTTCAGAATATAGAAGATAGAAATTTAAAAAGTAACAATGCATGGTTACGTTTATATACGGTACGATTATAATAGCGTTCCTCATGAAAAATGCAAGTTTGAAAACAAAAAGCTTTGGAAAAAAGTTTGTGTAAAACACATACGTAAAATTTTATGATTAGTTTCGCATGAATGATTTTTTATTGGTACTCCACATTGTAAATAACGTTGCAATGCCGCAAAAATTTATTATGATATTTCATATTATTTTGATTTTTGTGATTTATTTTAATGTTATTTGTTATTATAATATTGAAGTAGCGAATTTTCCATATGTTTAATTTCATAGTTATAATTCTCGTATCTATGATGTGAATTACGACAAATATGTAAAAATAATTTTAGGGTATGAATTGTTTGAAAATTCTAACGTAAAGGGATGTTCATCGTCGTGAAATATTCCCATTTGAACGAATTTTATTTAATATTGATTAAGTTTTACTGCTGGAAAAAAGGTATACTTTCCGAGTGTCCCTTCGATGATATTCTGTATTAGTCGTAAAATTCGTTCGTTAATTAATTCAATCTCCCAAAGAGTTTCGCTAATTCGTGTGTGATGCATATCGGCAGATATAAGGCCGCTTTTCAACAAATTCAATTTCGCGATATTTCGCCAGGAAAAAATTGATTTAAGACCGATCAAGCAGAAGTTGAATGCTTCGGAAGCTTTCACGAATTTAACTCGACTCATTAAAACACGTTCTCCCCATCTTCGTGCAAGATGTATTACATAGAAAGCGTGGAAAGTACCAAGGAAAATTCATATTATATTGAACGAACACTTTTTGCGGAGATTTCTGGGTAGACGATCATTTTATATATGATACGTCATTGATGCAATTATAATTCTCGATCAATCTCAAAAGTATTGTCAATCTTTGAAGTTGAAATTTTTAATTCTCATAATTTGATCATAAATAACTAACATAATTCCTATTCTATTATTATAATTTGATTTTAATTTATATTCTACATTCTACATCAGTTGTAGAAATTAATCATGAAAGTTTAACTTTAAATTGTTATCATTTCTCTCTAGGGATCCAATTATATCACTATTAAGAGTTAAACGTATATTACGTGTTATTCATTGTCCATGTTATTATCTAACTGAAATTCCAGTATAACGTACTGATACTTTCCAAAAGTTGATTTCTTATTTTTTTATTCTTACGCTTCATGACATTCACAATTTATATTTTATATCCTCTTATATTTAAATGTTTCGTATTTAATATGCAAGAGAATATGCTTTATTAATATAAAATAAATAATATATAATATATATTAATATTAAATAATATATAATAATATATATTAATATTAAATAATATATAATAATATATATTAATATTAAATAATATATAATAATATATATTAATATTAAATAATATATAATAATATATATTAATATTAAATAATATATAATAATATATATTAATATTAAATAATATATAATAATATATATTAATATTAAATAAATAATAAATAATAAATCGGATTTATTACATTTTAAATAAATCGGATTATTTACATTTTATTAAATATTTTATTTTCATATTTCCTCGTTATTGAGAGAGTTATATTTATTTCTTCTTAACACTTTTTTCAGATTTTTAAATCACATTTTTAAACACCTACACATTTTTCACGCTGTTCTTTCCCCAATCTCGAATTTCAATAACAAACTTCCCCAGCCTCCTTCCGACGCTCATTCGGACCACGAAAATTCGCCCCGTGACGACGTTGGCCCGGTCTGCTAAGAAGCTTAGAATCTCCTCGACTAGATTATTAAATTATGCACGGATACGAGTGTGTTTCAGTGGCGAACAGACGGAAGAAAGTTCCTCGGCGAAAGGATGTTTCTTTCGTCGTCGTAGAGCGATGTAAGCCGACTTGGTGACGTCGAAAGCCAGCCAGATAATCATGAATAACCAATTCATTTTCACGACGCTCGATGTGCGTCAACTGGCTCGTTGTAACGCGGAGGAATAGGTTCACTGGGCTTCACAGCTTCAAGAATCCGCTCGTGGCCGACCTGAATAGTTTAACAGCGGGTAGGGAACATTGTCTGAATTGGTCGATGCGAGACTTGCTTTTATTTCTGTCGCTCTTCAAAATTTCATCCGGGTCCTCCTAAAAGAGAGCAAAAGTGGCAGGGAGTAACTGATCCACTTTCGATTGATTCTGAATTGTTTTTTTTTTTTTTTATTTCTTTTTTAAGAGATATTGTAGCCTAACACTTTGCGCATAAAGTGTTTCGTAATATGTGAAAGATATAAATGATAAGATATAAATAATTTGAACACGTTTGGTCAGAAGATTTTAATTATAGAATTATAGATAAGTTGAAGTATAATTATTTTGTTCTCTGTAATTGTCATGATTTCATCATTGTACAATTACAATAGAATGTTAGTTATTTATTGCAGAATATTTTTGAGTAATACCGAAATTGTTCAGGGAAATCTTTCAAACAGAAATGCATTGGCTAAACTTTGTTTTTAAATACTGTCTGTAATAAATTAACATAAACGTATACGTAGAATAATGTAAACTAAGTTTGAGAATCTTAAATATTTATTTTTGTAGAAAATTAGAGTGCAGAAAATTGTAAAACTATAACCATCTCGTTATTATGCGTACAAAAATCATACTTGCAATTGGAATGAAATATAGTATCTTAATTTTCAAATACAGTTCTAGTTTTATGCTGTTTCTTAATTTTAATTAAAGAATTAAAAATGTTTCTTCAGTTTTAAAGAACTGTTTATTTCAACTATTTATTTCAATTTCAGTTTTCGAGAAATTATTTCAACCAAGTTGATCAATTCTATTTCAATAATTCTCAAAGGAGAATCAAGATGATTCTTCAATTTTCCAAGAATCGTTTCGATGAATCAGTCCTTTCAATTTATTTCTCTTCAATGCCGGCGAATACAAATTTTTCCACAGAATGAAGTATCGATGTTGTTCGAACTTCATTCCGCAAATTCCACGCGGAGATTTCCGTGAAAGAATACTCACCCGGATCGAAAAGGGAGCTGAAGATCAGATAGATGGTAGACTTCGTTTCGCGGAAATTCGAATTCAAATAAGGTTCGAATGGCAATTCTGTTTCCGGTTCAAACTCCATCTCGGATGCCGATCGAAATCCAGGATACAACAACGCGATTATACGAAAGAGAACGTCCGGATGTTCAGCCGGCTAAATTCAGTAATTCGAGTATTAGGCAAGCCTCCAGCGGTACCATTAATTTAGTATCTGTGAAAGTCTCATCAAATCGCTAATAATCGAATAACAATTGCTCTGAATAGCTATAGTCAATTTTTTTTTTTTTTTTTTTGCTAGCAATGTTCGACGATTGATAAAAAATTGAAAGAAAATTACGTACATGAAATAATTATTTGTTAGTTTTTTTTTTTTAGTTACGGTGTCTTTATTAAAAGATATATATCACTGTGCTGCATATTCTTATGAAATATTTACAAGTACGAAAATACAGAGAGAATTCGCACGATGAAAATATATAAAATATCGAAAATATAGTGCCCAATTGTCATGATATTTAATAAATGAAACGAACTTCTGTTTCATTCTGACTTTTTTATTCATTTTCACAAAAATATGAATTTGAGTTGAATCATTATTAATTAATAGGTAGCGATTTTTACGTAATTGTGTAAGAAAATTCAGAGCAGAATATTCATTTTAATTTTTAATAGGTAAGACGAACCTCTTTTTAAAGATTCCGTTCGTATCTTCGTGAAAATGTATAGTAAATGTGCTGCATAAATATCCGCAGTTAATTTACAAAATTAATTATAGTTTATACAAATACGTGTTTATATCTAATTGGAGAAGATATTTCTAAATTGAAAATAAGGAAAAATAAGTAAATTTCTGTTATGAAACTATTATTGGAAATAAAATTGCAAATATTGAACATGGTGGATTGAAACATGGTCTAACAATGAGGATTCTGCACTTTAAAACGAGAATTAAAGGAATTTTAAGTAATCGCTGTCACAGTGAATTAGATTCTGCGGAAATCTCCAATATGTTCTTGCTCGAGTAATTAATTCTTCCTAAAGGAACTCATTAAACTTTAAATTAGTGTCCTCCACATTCGATTTTAATTTCTTTTATGCTTGACCGGCTCTAAAAAAAATAATGGAATTCTCGTGACGGAGATATTTGAGCGAAAGTTGTAGGACAATCGATCGAGATGTTACAGTTATCAATTGTCGACGTGATTAAAACATACTAAATTTTTTTAACGTACGATTGAATTTGCAATTTTATTCCCAGCTTTCATTCGTGTTATTTTTATCTAGCGTTCCTTCGAATTTTGAAATTTAAAAATAGGTAATAATAAATAAAAATAACGATAGTTAACGAAAGAAAAATCTCAGAACAGACGTTTTCTTCATTTCGTTTAAACTACCAAAGTAGATGTATCGATGTGAAAGTTTTAGAACATCTTGTGTCTGAAAATAAAATTAGAGAGTTTCGTTAGGTTATACGGAGAAGTGCTTTTAAGTATATTTTAACACTTATATAATAATAATTATACAATTATACAATTTTATAATTTAATTAATTATAAATTAATTATAAATTATTCAATTTTGTAATTTAATTGTGTATAATAATATTATAATTTTATTATTATTTATATTAATTACTTATATTAATTATTTCTCTTCTCTTCTATCCATGATTGCAGCAAATTTCAACATTGAGTTCTTCTTATCATACTTGTGAAATACGAGTGAATTTTGAAATTCAATATTACTGAAAGTACCATATTCCACGTTTATAAAATACCCTCCGATATATCGTAACTTCTCGAGACGACAGAATAGTACATTTTCGTATTACCGCTTTGTCACACGTTACATTGATACTGTGGTTTAATTAAATTACTATACTAATAGTCGAATCCAACAGTCTACCATCTAAATTTAATTAAATCGCGTTCAAGTAGACTAACGAAAGATAAACAGTGCTTTATCATACATTAATACAATAGACAAAGATGAATGTATCTAAGCTATTATTGTAGCTTGTATTACATAATTCATCGTGTAACAAGAAATAATAACTAACAGATAGTTGTCGGTATTGCAGACTTGCTCCAACTTTAACTAGAAAAATTAATTGTAACTAGGAATTGAATATTTGAAAAATTATTATATATTCCTTTTTCTGTTATTAGATTACACAGACTGGTAAATTAATTAATTTCTCCTCAACGTTTCGCTGTGAAGCAAGCACGCGCTATAATATTACTCCTCGTACGTTGTCATTCTCAACCCGTCTTGTTCTAATTTTCCATTCTAATTAACAAATTTCACACGGTGGAGCTAAATGATTCGCAGAAACGATTTCGTTTCTGCGAAACTTGATTCATGGAGATCAAGCAAATGAAATTAATAAAGATTCTCGTTGAATTATTTAGATAAAATAGAGAATCGTCAAGAACGCGATTCACCAGTTGTCGCGAAGTTTCTTTGCGCAACACAGTCAGCAACTATAGCAATTGGTCCTACGAACTGTGAAAGATTTCCTGTCGCAAACGTTGCCGTCTGATTCTAACGATAGATAAACGTTTTCCTGCTTTCAGCTACGTTAGACAGCATCCTTCGTAATTAGTCATCGGTTGATGAAATTCCGTGAAGCACATGATAAACTGGCGAAGCTCTTTTGAAGCTGCAACAGCCTGTTGACAAGAGGAATGCCTGTTTAAATGCCTCTCTCTGTATTCTGCGATTCATTGTGTTTGTCACAATACTGCTAGATTTCGTCGAGTCTGGTTCTCATTGTGCAAAGGAAAAGAAAAACGAGAAGTGAGAATCTCTTTGCCCTCTGGATTAATATTTGCAGCCACTCGCATTCGTGTTCGGACACTAAATGTTGAAACTGTTTAGAAATCTTGCGAAAAATAGCATTCGTGCAATGATAAACTCGGGCTAAACGTTGAAGCTTCTATTTTCATAATGCATCGTTTTCCATTTTATTCGACGATGTTTTCACGAAAATTCTATAAATTGGAATATTATTTTTTTAATCGATTTAATCTATAATGAATTTGAAGATTAAAGCATCTCTTATACAATAATTTTTCGGAACTTACTGTACGATTCTTTTTTAACCAATTTATTGAATTCTAAATATTTCGATCTCTTGAATTTTCAAAAAGTCAGCCTAGTATTCAAAATTTAATAAAATGGCGAAAAAGAAATCAAATTTTTAAGAGTCATTGTAAAGGGAAGGCTTCAATTTTTAAACACACTATAGATTCAATCAACATTTTTCAATGTTTTTACGGTATCAATTTACATAACAATTTATAACATTTGAAAAGAGATGAAAAGTTATTTTCATATAGCAAACCGCTATAAATATTTTGGTATAAAATGAACGATATACTTTGATAGAGGCTTCAAGCTTTAAATTAATCCAAATTTATTTGTTACAACTTCTTTTTACAAAATTATAATAGTCTCAATGTTTAGTGTCCGAACATTAATGCCAGCCACTGTGTATGTTACGGATAAAACGAGCGAAATTTACACGAGTCACGTTATTACACAAATTTAACGCGTAAAGAAAAAAGGAGAACGAAGTAGAAATCTCTTCGTCGTTTATTTATATTTACACGCCGAGTTAGACGAGTTACGTTTTATTCAGCCAAAATACAAACCACGGTAGAGCAGGCCACAGTACAGCTTATATGAATATTATTATTTATATGAACTATATTTTAATCACACACGTACCACATTTTAATTACAATTTTCAAGTATTTTGCACGTTTATTTCAGCGTAATTAATGTACATTAATTGATATACATTTAAATTAAGATCCGTAAAATGTATTCAATTCGAAAATGTCCCGTGTCTCGTTGTTCACATTCAATGTTCTACATGTACATTCTATATTCTATGTCCCACATTTCACACCTCACATTCTACATTTTACACCTCGTATCCTATATTCCACATTTCACATCTCGTATCTCCGTATTTCACATTTTCTATTTCACGTCCCATATTTTATTACCACACATTTTACATCTCGTATTTTCACATTTTACATCCTGTGTTCCTACATTCCACATTTCGTTTTTACGTGTCGTACTTTGTGTTACATTTCACATCTCATACTTCATGTTCCATATCTCATATCTCGTATATCCCACATTCCGTATCTCGTACTTCACATTCCTTATCCCATACTCCATTATCCCCACATTGCACATTTCATATACCATATTCCATTACTCGTATCCAATATTCTACGTTCCGCATTCTTGCATAGTAATTCCATTCTTTTCAATTGGATCGTGAAGAAAAAAAAAAAAGATTGTGAAGAGAAGCGAAATTTCATAGCTCGCAAATGTCTCAATTTAAAGGTGAAAGATGTAAAGGTGATGTAACGAATAACTATTCACTCATGATTGATTCACTTCCGTTATCCTTGTCTACTGTCTCTTATTGTCCAAATAAATAAATAAATACGTAGAAAGTTAGCGAGTCCCCATGATCGCGTAAACGAACTTCCGTTGTAAATATCACTCGACTGATAATGACTTTAATGAATTTCTATTATAAATTACGTAGATACAAAATCTCCGATCATATGGATTCCAAAAATCATTAATTAAACTGATAATTGCAAGCGATATCAATGCTATTGGAATGTTTGATTTATCTGCGTGTATTCCATAATATTCACTTATTATCTCCATGCGGTTCGTAATATTCGCAGAAAATTAATAAACTGCAATTAAACTGATTTTCATAACTGACTGGAGATAGATAGCATTAGATATAGATTTTTAATCTCTAATCTGGTATTAATTACATAACTAATAACTAGTAATTAAATTTGATAATATGCTGTTATTAAGATATATCACTTGTTTTGATATTTCACTAATTACATGAGTTTATTAAAATATATATATATATATTAATAATTAATAATTCTATAATTATATAATTCTTTATCACGATAATATTACTATTTCTCATTACGAGATAATTCAGTTATTATCATATCGAAAAATTGATATTTTAATTTTAAACTCATGTAATAAGTAAAGTATCAAAGTAAGTGATATAGCTCAATAATAGTTGATCCACTCACTGAATTTGACACAAAACGTTCACTAAAAAATGGTGTACTAATTCGAGAGTGTCCTGCATCATCAAATTAAGAAAATTGTAATTGAATTTGATCTTTTGATAGCTCAAAATAGCTACGTAAATAATATATTATATATTAATATAGCACGTTAATTTTAAATGTTGAAATTGGAAGGACGAATTAATGCAATTGCCATTCCATATCGAATACAATAAATTAGCCATCGACATTAAAAATATTTTTATATGTCCAAACTCTGACACCACAATAGCTTCTGAAAAGCGTAATTTCTAACTTCAATCGGAGATTAAAAGATCAAAGAGCATCGGGAGCAACTCGTCAGTTTAAAACTAAGTCATCATCGGCGTAATCTCGGAACAATGAGCGCCCGATCCTAGCCAGATTTCGCCGGACAATAGGAAGAATTTCCATGAAAGCCATATTTTCATAAATCGACGAACCCCTCGAAAGAAGCAAATCAATGGAAAGAAGATCACGAGAGAGAAGAGGAAATAAAAATTGTTTTCTGTCATTGCGACGGCCCCCCATTTAATTAAAATTTGTCGTCTGGGATTAATAATTTCTCTTGCTCTTCCCGAGCTTCCTTTTTCTTCCGCTCACATCGTATCTTTCTGGTAATAATCGATCCTCTGCCAACAATGCCGATTCTTCGATGCTTTTGACGCTCGAAAAAGAAAATGAACGACAACATTCTTCCTCCGCCTTCTTCGATCTTTAATTACTGGCTCTGTCTGGTGGACAATTACGAAGCCAAGCAACGTCTCTACGACGATGTCCTTTATCCACTTTGGCTCGTTCTCTTCCTTCTTATACAGGGTGAATCAATAATCACGACCATCTGAAATATCTCTGTCGTTTTACGAAGAAACTTTGTTAATGAAAATTATTCAGCACAGAGACGAGCATGACAAGTAGTGATATTTTTATCGTCAGTAATTTCACGATCGTATATTCCACTTTTATTTTTTAATAACCGTGAATCAATGTAGCTTAACTTTAAATTCTCCCGTAAGAAAGGATATTAAGTATTAATCTGCGTAGATCGAGAAATTATTAGTTTAGCAGAAATATCTTGACTTCAATTTTATGAGAATCTTTCAATTTTATAAAATTCTCATTTCTTTCCTCTTTCGTGTCTTTCGTACGATAGGTTTCACAGGATTAAGATTGAAATATCTCCTAAACGAATATATTTTTGGCATGTGTGAATTCTCTTTCTTACACAGAATGTCGAGCTTGCATCGTTGACTACGTTGCAATCGATCAGAAAAACATGTGATTCCATTTTAAAAAGTGAAAGCAACCTGGAGATCTCTGAAACACTTCCACCTGCAAATATATCACTGCTCACGTAATTGTGACATCGTAGGTTTAAGTCATTATTTTGGCTGCAGTTCGTTTAATTACATCAGATCGCCTGTAGTGTTTGCCGAGTAAAGAAATGCGTGAAAGGGGAAAAATAAATGTGATGAGAGAAGCCTCGAGGTGTTTTTCTTTTCTTTAAAAAAAAAAAAAAAAAAGAAGAGTCGATCGAGGGGCGAAACAGAGTTGACTGAGTCGATTGAGTTGTAAAAAAAAAAAGAGTTTATTTGATTGGTGACCAAGTTATTCTATTAATTATTAATTTGTATTTATTACCTTGTTATTCAACTTGTATTCATTACCTATTCCATTAGTTACTAATTTACATTCGTTACCTTGTTGAATTACCTACTGTTTAATCGCCAGATTTATCATTAAATAAACATTACCTTATACTTAGTAATAACTTTCTCTCATATCTTCGGAAACGATTGAGATACTTGTGACGATCGTAATCACTGGTTCGCTCTGTCATTGCTCATCATCATCCGCCGAATCGCGGTTACTTTCGTTAGGGAACAGAGAATCTCTTCCAACTCCTATGGAAAAGAAGACATCTAGCTAGACTTAGTTCTTGTTTTAATATTAACGGTTGGATTAACGAAGAAACGGGGAAATTGATTTCTTCGTTCGCAGTGTGAAAAAAGATTCGTTCGTTGATTGGATGTCGGCCGTTCGGTGCATTGATTGTGCTACGAGGGAAGATTGAGGGGAGAGAGAGGAAGAGAAAGAAAGGAGAAAGGCAAATGGAGGCTGTGTTGTGAAGAGTTTCGGATCGAAACGGTAGTTCGGTTAAGGGTTGTTGGTTTCATAGTCTGGTTCTTCAGAGCGATGTCGAGGTGGTGGTGGGTTGCTGAGTTTAAGAATTATTTTAATCAAAGTTGGAAGTTTTAAAATTTGAAATTGCGCAGTTGCTGGGCCGCGAGCTGTCGGGCTTGGAAGTTTGCAAAATTTTACGTTATAATGTGCGCGTGTGTGTGTGTCTGGAAAGACAGTCTTTTTAGTTTATCAATTTAGGATAAAGTTTGGGAATTGTCCGAGACTATGTGCTTCCTAAATTTTACAAATTTTTTTTCGTTGTGTATGTTTATTCCACTGGTTGGTAATATGTTAAAAATTGGTAATATGTTAAAAATTCGTCGTAAAATTTGAGAATTTATTACGTGATATTAAATCAGGAAACGTAGTCTTGGATTTTAGATTTTGAAATAAACTCGAATATTAAGGCGACATCTATTTTCTGTTATCTGAAACAAGTGATAATCTGTAGTATATTTGTAGCACTGAAACTGTCGACAGTCAAAGTACGAAGTTTATGTTAAAGAATATACAATTGGCAAAAAATGATTCAAACATCTGTGAAAAATTAACAATTGATCATTCGTTTTGCTAACTTTAGTGTGTTAAATCTCTTGTAAGTCTTATTATTCGACAGAAGGTGTAACTTCAATTTCAATTTTTCTCTGCAGTACATTTTCTTGAACTCGTGTTCAAGATTTCACAATTACCTTGCTCATAATTGCACCCGGTATTCGTGAAAATTGCAGTTCCTACGCGGCGAAGATTCTTACGTCGCCAAACACACGGTTATTGCAATGCGGTATTTATAACTGCAGTATCGTTATAATTCAACGGATGCAGTATGCAACAGCGCGATTATGAATGACGAACATTAGGCGAACTTATTACAAATATAAGTGAATGTTGTGTGTCCCGCTACGCAACGTTATATCAAACCGCGTAATATGCAATTACGTGTAGTGCATTGCAGCTGGTACAAAGGGAGAGGGAGAACCGCGTTGTTCTTCAGTTTCAATTCTAATTCTCGTTACCGAAAATGATGCTTATATGCACGAACTATTCGCGTAATGCAACACCGTTCCATTGAACGTCAAACTGTGGCATTTGTTAACAGACGAATGTAATATTACGGCGCATAAGGGATAACTGGAATTAATGTACCAAAATTTTGATAGAAATTGATATTTCGATAACTAAAATATCTGCTCCGATGGGAGAGGGAGTTTGTTAAAAAATTGTTTTAGCTGTCTTTCGAAATTTGTCTGTTAAAATTTTGTAATTGTTTTATTTTAATCTACTCTAATACTGTATTCTGTAATTGTCACAATATTGTAATATTTAAATGTTTATCGTCGTAAAATTGTAAAATTACGAAAGCACGAAATTATGAAATTTTATGATTGAATTTTTACTAATGAAATAATTTTTACCATTATACGAATTACCATTATATTAAATTAATTTTTACTATTGTACGAATTTACATGATATTGTGTAATTTTAGAATTACGAAATTGCAGAAATTGTAAAATTGCAGTTTGACTTTTAAAAAGATTGTAGAATAAAAATGTTGGATAAAATTGAATGTAAAACAAAGCACAGTGTAATACGCCAAGAAAGAAATATTCGTACCAGGATACGAGCGGTCTAAGAAACAATCCGCGTTAGTGGTTAATTAAGCTGATAATTAAATTAAGTTTCCGTGTTCAACTGTGCACCTGACAGGTCTACATAGCAATTACAGGTTAGCAATTACATGCAGCAAACTTCGATTTTCCCCAGAATCGTGCAGCATGAAACTGCGTTTGTTGAATAATATTGCTGTACAACTTCTTAGTTTACTTTGATTGCTATTATACAATATCTATATTGTAGTATTCAGTGATGAATTAATATTTAAGAATAGAAATATTTCGGTCATAACATCTTTATGATCGGTCGAATAACATTGATTCTAACGATTTAACAAATTCAACATTTTTTGACTATTGTAAAACAAAGTTACAATTACCATTATTAAAATTTTTTAATTAACGAATTAAATTATTCACGATTTACAATTTTTATTATTCATATTTCTTGTATGAATATATATATTTTAATTCTACTCCTTAGAAACTCAAATTAATTTTACGAGTAACTTTTACTAAATGCAAGATTCTCCTTAGAATAAAACCTAGAATTAATTTAGAAAATTAGAACTTGAACAGATTTATAGGAAAAGATATTCTCGATTTTATCTTGTTTGAATAAAACCTAAAATTAATTCAGAAAACTAGAATCTGCCGCTTTAGACTATGAATAATTGAAAAATCGAAATGTCGATCACATTTCATTCGACTAGTTTTCACCTCTATACCGATTATTTAATAAACAATTTTATCATTTAACCACACTTTCAGTTCCGAATAATCCCGATGGATTCTTGGATGATTTTTGCATATTTTTAACCACTTGCAACTGATTCGCGGACCATAACGAATGACCGAACCGTATACATTAACTCGTCGCTTTCTTCTTGAATTCGTCGGTATGATATCACTGGATAGAAATTATTAAGAAGTAACAAACTTATCATTCGTTTTGCCTATTTTGTTTTTAACATACTTAAAACTGAGAAAATGTTGCAATTTGGGACAAAAAAATTCTCGACGTGCGTGGCACGTCATTCCAGCGCAAGAGGTTAAGAATTAACTAACTAATAAATTACGGTTGCTTTGTTTGTTTCAGTACGAATTGTGAGTGTAAGTTTAGTAAGTTTTAACATGTAGTATGAATTTGTAAATTTTCACTAGCAGACACGATCGACTGTTTTAATAATTAATTTCAAAGATTACTTTCGTCAAGCTTAACCACTTGCGCTGGCAACTGATTGCGGACCATAACGAGTGACCGAACCGTAATAACGAACAGTAATTCGTCGCCTTCTTCTTGAACTCGTCGGTACGATATCACTGGACAGAAATTACTGAGAAGTAATAAACTTATCATTTGTTTTAAACATACTTGAAACTGAAAAAAAATGTTGCAATTTGGGACAGAAAATTCTCGGACGTGCGTGGCACGTCATTCCAGCGCAAGAGGTTAAAGCCGGCCGTGCACGTATGTACCTAGTACCTAGTTCTTTCGCTGGTATTAAAAACCACGTCGCTGGTCGTTCACGTTAAGGGGTTATGGCCACAAGGAGTGACGGCACACGCAATTGCGGTGATGCATGGCGAGCATTAAGCAGACTTTGCAGAGACGCGCACAACCGGTGTACCTCGGAGCGCCTCGTTCGAAGCCAAGTCGAGGGAATCCAGGTTCCGTGAGCCACGCTATGTGTACACGTTGCTGGCAGCACTTGCCTAACTTGTACCTACACACACCTCGCCTTTCCTCGACCCTCTGCCCTTTTCCGGAGGGTCGTTGCTCACCAAACACCCGGCAGAGTCTTCGTTTATTGGCACGAGACACCGCGGCCTCGATGGTAGACTGTACTTCGGAGCCTCTGCTAATCCACGCTGTCCAATATCGGGGGAAAAAATTGATCTGACGGTACTTGTACAAAGAGAAATACACGTACGTAGATTCCAATAGTAATCTGATTGTTGGTCTAGAACTGTCCAGATAAAATTCAGCTACATTGGGAACTACCTCTATTAGTTATTGATTTTATGCTACTGACGCGTTTCCTATTTTCCTTTTCTTCGGGAAAGGTTACGTTGCGGGATTGGAAGGTTTTCGTAATCGAAGCTGGCATGACAGAGGAATGCGTACACTCTTGTTGAAAAGTTTGGCGCACTCTTTATTTTTTTTTTGGTAGAATATTTACAATCGTAATCTGATTTTTGACTGTATAATTGGGAATTAATAATTATAATAACAGAATTTTTAATTTAATTTGATTTTTTATTTTTATATAGTCTCCGTCAGGAAGTAAAATCAGATTTTAATCAGTAATATTAAATGGTAAATATATCTTATATCAGTAGTAATATAAAGTAGTAAATATATCTTATATCAGTAGTAAAATCAGTAATCTAACATAATTATAGATATCTGCGATCCAAAAATATATGTTGATTATTTAAAATTCTAGTAATTATATATAAAAAAACGTAACGTTGAAATTTTGAAGGACAGGTATAAATTTTATGGTAAGACATTTATTTGCGTTGCTTGTTCATATCGAAATAAGAGTGTACGTACGTAAATGACTGTTGTGTAGATAGTGCAACGAGTAGCGATGAGAAGAAAGAGTGCGAAGGAGTGCAGGGACAATGCGAAAGTGGCGAAAGAAATTAGGAAGGGAGGAACGAGGGTAGCCGAGCTCATAAATTGTACCCAGTGGAAATTAAGTAGCGACAGATCATAGTCCCTTGAGAACGATAAAGAAACCACCAGGTGACCGATATATGTACGAAAGGAAATATGCAAATTATCACCGTATGATTGAGAATCTCGATACAAAGTTCTTACGAATCACGCGACTTTAATATAAAATTTCTCTTCCGATGAATTATCTATTAATATCTCGTAATTTAATTTTATTTATCAGGAATATTCGTTGATGAGATTTTATTGAAGACGATGTTTGTTGAAATAATTGTTTCAAATATGATCCCTAATGCTGAACATGAAGGACAATTTCAAGAGGACGCTCAATTTGTCATCTAATGCGATGGAATTAAATTAAACGTAGGAAAATTAACACCTTCGTTGCTGAACGAAGCTACGGTAGCTCGTATATTACGTACATCAATTTACAACTTTATTCCATCGTATTAATCTGCCTCGTTTCAGTGTTGGTGTTATAATTATTATCCGGTGAACATTGAGATATTTCGTTGAAACAACGATGTTGATGGTAAATTTGTTATTAATCTGAGCGAGAGTATAGTAAATTAAAAAATGCAATGATCTAATATCCCACTAATCTAAGATTTCAGGATTCCGATATCCCAAGATTTTGAGATTTTGAGGCTTGCATTATATAATTCTATGATATATCATGTTCTACCGATCTAAGGATCTTCCGGGATTCTGAGATTCTATGATTTTGGTAATCTTAGATAATCTAAAATGTATAATAATAATCTAAGCTTCTAATTCTGTGATCCTAATAATCTTAGATAATCTAAGATCTAATAATCTAAGCTTCCAAGATTCTGAGATCCTAATAATCTAAGATTTTAAGATTTTGGGATTTTAAGTTTTTAATGTTTTAAGACTCTAAAATTATACATAATTCTATGATCCGAACATTTTAGTATTTTAATAATCGAATCGATAATATAATAATCGATTCTAAGATCCTAATAATCTATGATTTTGGGATTTTAAGTTTTTAATGTTTTAAGACTTTAAAATTATGTATAATTCTATGATCCGAATATTTTAGTATTTTAATAATCGAAGCTTCCAAGATTCGGAGATTCTAAGATCCTAATAATCTATGATTTTGGGATTTTAAGTTTCTAATGTTTTAAGATTTTAAAATTATACATAATTCTATGATCCGAACATTTTAGTATTTTAATAATCAAAGCTTCCAAGATTCGGAGATTCTAAGATCCTAATAATCTATGATTTTAATATTTAGAGATTCTACGATTTTGAGGTCCTAAGATTTTAAGATTCTGAAATTCTAAGATCACAGGATTTAAAAATTCCGAGATCCCAATATTTTAATAATCTGAAATTTTGGAATCTCAAAATTACGAGATTCTAGGATTCAAGACTTTAATATTTTAATATTCTAAATGTACGTCTAATATTCTATATTAGGATATTGAAATTCTAATATCTTGATGCTCTATTAATTTCTTATTCAAATATCACAAGTGATTCCGATATTCTTATCCCAGTGTTCGAATGTTGAAATATTCAGACCTTCGGTTCTCGCGAGCACATTATTTCACGATGCTCGTGCTGAATTTTTCAAGTAGCAGACATCGCTGCCCGACAGCACCGGCAAAGTCAGATACAATTACCGCATCGTCCTGCAGAAATCTCGTGAAATATGTTGGAAAGTGCGGCCTGGTATTATTGAAATCCGATAATGTTGTATACCGCCGGTGTATACATGTGTAAAGTTTTCTACGGTGGCCGCAAGCTCCCGCGAGTCAGCTTAGAGAAGTATTTACGAAGTTCATAAAATTCTATTGAGTTTCTTTAAGTGTCGAACGATCGGGAGAAACTGTTGACGATGTATTTTATTATACGGTTTCCCATATCGGTGAAGGAGGGCCATCAAAACTGCAAGACACACACACACACACACACAACATACGCACGCGACGCTTTTCGATAAAACGCGAAACGATCCTTCTTTATTTGCTCGTCGTTACGTAAACCAGAAATTTGAATATTCTCGTCCTTTTTCATTTGGCTTCTTTCTTTCTTTTTTTTTCTCTCATTTTTCTTTTTTTGTCCACCGTGATCGATGACACTTCGAGCGTCGAACGCGAAAGATATTTTAGCCGAGTACACAGCCCTAAAAAAAGGACGAGGCGAAACGGGCGAAAAAATATTTAGAATGAAGCAGTGAAAATATTTGCGCGAAAATATTGGCGGTGGCGACTGATGAGCGAAAATAGGGAATATATGTATTATATGCGTAACGTTTCGATTCCATAATATTGACGTTTGAAAAATCATTCGACACTCCAGTTTGAAATGATTTCACTGGGGAAGATACAGTACGTATACGTATGTTTTTGAATCGACGGTTTTCTTTTTTCCTCTTCCCTTCATCTTCCCGTTATCTGAAATTACATTATCTTCATTATCGAAATTATGGAGGTTGAATTATCGTCTCTTTTTGACGGAATGCTGAATATTTTCAGTGAAAATTATACATTCTTTTTACTGGCTCCTTCTCGTGAATATATCATAAAATAGAACGAGAGGGACAGAGTATCGTTGAATCGTCGTTTTATCCTTCTCATCCGTTTCTCGAGCATCTTTCTCGCTGAATTATCTGTTTGATGTATGCGTTACGTAAACGGGATGTCGCGAATTTCTATTAAATTGATCATTAGTAATTATAAACTCGATAACCGCGATATACGCGGGGCGTACATTGGATTTCACGATGGAAACTTTCATAATTAATAGATTAACGCATAATTAACTGACGTTAAGTATCGATATCGTAATCCTAATACCGGATCGATGCCGAATTTTCTAAACGTAAAACATAGAAATAGAAAGGATGGTTATTACGATAAAATTGAAGTTAAAATTAAAATCACGAGGATACTACGGTAAAAAATTCTCGTGCAAAGAACATGTGAGAAGTGTATACTTCGTTACATTTTCCAAACTGTAAAGTACGAAAATACAACGTACGCTAGATACTGAATAGTAGCTAAATTTCAGAACACGTCGTGGACGCCTTTTTTCGGGGAGGTACGTGTGTATAGCGTGTAGTAATCGTAAAAACCTGCTGACTTGGCGTCTGCCACTGCTCATTCCAACCCCGTGACCGTTAACCTAGGTCAAAATGCGCGTACGAATGAGAGAGATCCTTTCTCGCGTGAGAAAGAAAGAGATGGAGGACTACTGAGACTATTTCCTTTGATACATATCCCGATTAGTGGACTACGAACGTTTTCGTACAGACTCGTCCTTCTGAGATTGTAATTCAAAAAATTTGATTGAAAATTGTTTTACATAGCAAATTTTACGTAATTCAAAAAAACAGAACTTTGATAGAAAATTGTTTTACATAGCAAAAAAAAAAATAGAACTTAGAT